>NW_025765655.1:0-128320 GCF_003918875.1 Haliotis rubra
TTTGACTTTGGGCATGTGCGGGGGTGCTGGGCGGATGTGGGAAGCGCAAAAACCGCATGTTTGGCACTTATTTGGGCCCGTTTGGCCCTATTTTGAGTCCTTAGGGTTGGAGCTAGGGTTACGGGTACGAGCTAGGGTTAGGTTTATTTCGACCCCTTTGGTCGATTTGGGTGCAGTCTTCGTTGGGACGTGTTGGGGGCTGTGTGCGGGGTGGTGAGCGCAAAAACCGCGTGTTTGGCACTTATTTGGGCCCGTTTGGTCCTATTTTGAGTCCAGCGGCGGGCACCGTGGGTTAGCGTTTTGCGCCTAAGTCCACGGTGCCCAGTATGACGGCGGGGAAGGAGTTTCAGGAGGGATGCGGTTTGACTTTGGGCATGTGCGGGGGTGCTGGGCGGATGTGGGAAGCGCAAAAACCGCATGTTTGGCACTTATTTGGGCCCGTTTTGGCCCTATTTTGAGTCCTTAGGGTTGGAGCTAGGGTTACGGGTACGAGCTAGGGTTAGGTTTATTTCGACCCCTTTGGTCGATTTGGGTGCGGTCTTCGTTGGGACGTGTTGGGGGGCTGTGTGCGGGGGTGGTGAGCGCAAAAAACCGCGTGTTTGGCACTTATTTGGGCCCGTTTTGGTCCTATTTTGAGTCCAGCGGCGGGCACCGTGGGTTAGCGTTTTGCGCCTAAGTCCACGGTGCTTAGTATGACGGCGGGGGGAAGGAGTTTCGGGAGGGATGCGGTTTGACTTTGGGCATGTGCGGGGGTGCTGGGCGGATGTGGGAAGCGCAAAAAACCGCATGTTTGGCACTTATTTGGGCCCGTTTGGCCCTATTTTGAGTCCTTAGGGTTGGAGCTAGGGTTACGGGTACGAGCTAGGGTTAGGTTTATTTCGACCCCTTTGGTCGATTTGGGTGCAGTCTTCGTTGGGACGTGTTGGGGGCTGTGTGCGGGGGTGGTGAGCGCAAAAACCGCGTGTTTGGCACTTATTTGGGCCCGTTTTGGTCCCTATTTTGAGTCCAGCGGCGGGCACCGTGGGTTAGCGTTTTGCGCCTAAGTCCACGGTGCTTAGTATGACGGCGGGGAAGGAGTTTCAGGAGGGATGCGGTTTGACTTTGGGCATGTGCGGGGTGCTGGGCGGATGTGGGAAGCGCAAAAACCGCATGTTTGGCACTTATTTGGGCCCGTTTGGCCCTATTTTGAGTCCTTAGGGTTGGAGCTAGGGTTACGGGTACGAGCTAGGGTTAGGTTTATTTCGACCCCTTTGGTCGATTTGGGTGCGGTCTTCGTTGGGACGTGTTGGGGGGCTGTGTGCGGGGGTGGTGAGCGCAAAAAACCGCGTGTTTGGCACTTATTTGGGCCCGTTTGGTCCTATTTTGAGTCCAGCGGCGGGCACCGTGGGTTAGCGTTTTGCGCCTAAGTCCACGGTGCTTAGTATGACGGCGGGGGGAAGGAGTTTCGGGAGGGATGCGGTTTGACTTTGGGCATGTGCGGGGGTGCTGGGCGGATGTGGGAAGCGCAAAAAACCGCATGTTTGGCACTTATTTGGGCCCGTTTGGCCCTATTTTGAGTCCTTAGGGTTGGAGCTAGGGTTACGGGTACGAGCTAGGGTTAGGTTTATTTCGACCCCTTTGGTCGATTTGGGTGCAGTCTTCGTTGGGACGTGTTGGGGGCTGTGTGCGGGGGTGGTGAGCGCAAAAACCGCGTGTTTGGCACTTATTTGGGCCCGTTTGGTCCTATTTTTGAGTCAGCGGCGGGCACCGTGGGTTAGCGTTTTGCGCCTAAGTCCACGGTGCTTAGTATGACTGGCGGGGAAGGAGTTTCAGGAGGATGCGGTTTGACTTTGGGCATGTGCGGGGTGCTGGGCGGATGTGGGAAGCGCAAAAACCGCATGTTTGGCACTTATTTGGGCCCGTTTGGCCCTATTTTGAGTCCTTAGGGTTGGAGCTAGGGTTACGGGTACGAGCTAGGGTTAGGTTTATTTCGACCCCTTTGGTCGATTTGGGTGCAGTCTTCGTTGGGACGTGTTGGGGGCTGTGTGCGGGGTGGTGAGCGCAAAAACCGCGTGTTTGGCACTTATTTGGGCCCGTTTTGGTCCTATTTTGAGTCAGCGGCGGGCACCGTGGGTTAGCGTTTTGCGCCTAAGTCCACGGTGCTTAGTATGACGGCGGGGGGAAGGAGTTTCGGGAGGGATGCGGTTTGACTTTGGGCATGTGCGGGGGTGCTGGGCGGATGTGGGAAGCGCAAAAAACCGCATGTTTGGCACTTATTTGGGCCCGTTTTGGCCCTATTTTGAGTCCTTAGGGTTGGAGCTAGGGTTACGGGTACGAGCTAGGGTTAGGTTTATTTCGACCCCTTTGGTCGATTTGGGTGCGGTCTTCGTTGGGACGTGTTGGGGGGCTGTGTGCGGGGGTGGTGAGCGCAAAAAACCGCGTGTTTGGCACTTATTTGGGCCCGTTTTGGTCCTATTTTGAGTCCAGCGGCGGGCACCGTGGGTTAGCGTTTTGCGCCTAAGTCCACGGTGCTTAGTATGACGGCGGGGGGAAGGAGTTTCGGGAGGGATGCGGTTTGACTTTGGGCATGTGCGGGGGTGCTGGGCGGATGTGGGAAGCGCAAAAAACCGCATGTTTGGCACTTATTTGGGCCCGTTTTGGCCCTATTTTGAGTCCTTAGGGTTGGAGCTAGGGTTACGGGTACGAGCTAGGGTTAGGTTTATTTCGACCCCTTTGGTCGATTTGGGTGCAGTCTTCGTTGGGACGTGTTGGGGGCTGTGTGCGGGGGTGGTGAGCGCAAAAACCGCGTGTTTGGCACTTATTTGGGCCCGTTTTGGTCCTATTTTGAGTCCAGCGGCGGGCACCGTGGGTTAGCGTTTTGCGCCTAAGTCCACGGTGCTTAGTATGACGGCGAGGGGAAGGAGTTTCGGGAGGGATGCGGTTTGACTTTGGGCATGTGCGGGGGTGCTGGGCGGATGTGGGAAGCGCAAAAACCGCATGTTTGGCACTTATTTGGGCCCGTTTTGGCCCTATTTTGAGTCCTTAGGGTTGGAGCTAGGGTTACGGGTACGAGCTAGGGTTAGGTTTATTTCGACCCCTTTGGTCGATTTGGGTGCGGTCTTCGTTGGGACGTGTTGGGGGGCTGTGTGCGGGGGTGGTGAGCGCAAAAAACCGCGTGTTTGGCACTTATTTGGGCCCGTTTTGGTCCTATTTTGAGTCCAGCGGCGGGCACCGTGGGTTAGCGTTTTGCGCCTAAGTCCACGGTGCTTAGTATGACGGCGGGGGGAAGGAGTTTCGGGAGGGATGCGGTTTGACTTTGGGCATGTGCGGGGGTGCTGGGCGGATGTGGGAAGCGCAAAAAACCGCATGTTTGGCACTTATTTGGGCCCGTTTTGGCCCTATTTTGAGTCCTTAGGGTTGGAGCTAGGGTTACGGGTACGAGCTAGGGTTAGGTTTATTTCGACCCCTTTGGTCGATTTGGGTGCGGTCTTCGTTGGGACGTGTTGGGGGCTGTGTGCGGGGGTGGTGAGCGCAAAAAACCGCGTGTTTGGCACTTATTTGGGCCCGTTTTGGTCCTATTTTGAGTCCAGCGGCGGGCACCGTGGGTTAGCGTTTTGCGCCTAAGTCCACGGTGCTTAGTATGACGGCGGGGAAGGAGTTTCAGGAGGATGCGGTTTGACTTTGGGCATGTGCGGGGGTGCTGGGCGGATGTGGGAAGCGCAAAAACCGCATGTTTGGCACTTATTTGGGCCCGTTTTGGCCCTATTTTGAGTCCTTAGGGTTGGAGCTAGGGTTACGGGTACGAGCTAGGGTTAGGTTTATTTCGACCCCTTTGGTCGATTTGGGTGCAGTCTTCGTTGGGACGTGTTGGGGGCTGTGTGTGCGGGGTGGTGAGCGCAAAAACCGCGTGTTTGGCACTTATTTGGGCCCGTTTTGGTCCTATTTTGAGTCCAGCGGCGGGCACCGTGGGTTAGCGTTTTGCGCCTAAGTCCACGGTGCTTAGTATGACGGCGGGGGAAGGAGTTTCAGGAGGGATGCGGTTTGACTTTGGGCATGTGCGGGGGTGCTGGGCGGATGTGGGAAGCGCAAAAACCGCATGTTTGGCACTATTTGGGCCCGTTTGGCCCTATTTTGAGTCCTTAGGGTTGGAGCTAGGGTTACGGGTACGAGCTAGGGTTAGGTTTATTTCGACCCCTTTGGTCGATTTGGGTGCAGTCTTCGTTGGGACGTGTTGGGGGCTGTGTGCGGGGGTGGTGAGCGCAAAAACCGCGTGTTTGGCACTTATTTGGGCCCGTTTTGGTCCTATTTTGAGTCAGCGGCGGGCACCGTGGGTTAGCGTTTTGCGCCTAAGTCCACGGTGCTTAGTATGACGGCGGGGAAGGAGTTTCAGGAGGGATGCGGTTTGACTTTGGGCATGTGCGGGGGTGCTGGGCGGATGTGGGAAGCGCAAAGAACCGCATGTTTGGCACTTATTTGGGCCCGTTTTGGCCCTATTTTGAGTCCTTAGGGTTGGAGCTAGGGTTACGGGTACGAGCTAGGGTTAGGTTTATTTCGACCCCTTTGGTCGATTTGGGTGCGGTCTTCGTTGGGACGTGTTGGGGGGCTGTGTGCGGGGGTGGTGAGCGCAAAAAACCGCGTGTTTGGCACTTATTTGGGCCCGTTTTGGTCCTATTTTGAGTCCAGCGGCGGGCACCGTGGGTTAGCGTTTTGCGCCTAAGTCCACGGTGCTTAGTATGACGGCGGGGAAGGAGTTTCTGGAGGGATGCGGTTTGACTTTGGGCATGTGCGGGGGTGCTGGGCGGATGTGGGAAGCGCAAAAACCGCATGTTTGGCACTTATTTGGGCCCGTTTTGGCCCTATTTTGAGTCCTTAGGGTTGGAGCTAGGGTTACGGGTACGAGCTAGGGTTAGGTTTATTTCGACCCCTTTGGTCGATTTGGGTGCGGTCTTCGTTGGGACGTGTTGGGGGGCTGTGTGCGGGGGTGGTGAGCGCAAAAAACCGCGTGTTTGGCACTTATTTGGGCCCGTTTTGGTCCTATTTTGAGTCCAGCGGCGGGCACCGTGGGTTAGCGTTTTGCGCCTAAGTCCACGGTGCTTAGTATGACGGCGGGGAAGGAGTTTCAGGAGGGATGCGGTTTGACTTTGGGCATGTGCGGGGGTGCTGGGCGGATGTGGGAAGCGCAAAAACCGCATGTTTGGCACTTATTTGGGCCCGTTTGGCCCTATTTTGAGTCCTTAGGGTTGGAGCTAGGGTTACGGGTACGAGCTAGGGTTAGGTTTATTTCGACCCCTTTGGTCGATTTGGGTGCAGTCTTCGTTGGGACGTGTTGGGGGCTGTGTGCGGGGGTGGTGAGCGCAAAAAACCGCGTGTTTGGCACTTATTTGGGCCCGTTTTGGTCCTATTTTGAGTCCAGCGGCGGGCACCGTGGGTTAGCGTTTTGCGCCTAAGTCCACGGTGCTTAGTATGACGGCGGGGGGAAGGAGTTTCGGGAGGGATGCGGTTTGACTTTGGGCATGTGCGGGGGTGCTGGGCGGATGTGGGAAGCGCAAAAAACCGCATGTTTGGCACTTATTTGGGCCCGTTTTGGCCCTATTTTGAGTCCTTAGGGTTGGAGCTAGGGTTACGGGTACGAGCTAGGGTTAGGTTTATTTCGACCCCTTTGGTCGATTTGGGTGCGGTCTTCGTTGGGACGTGTTGGGGGGCTGTGTGCGGGGGTGGTGAGCGCAAAAAACCGCGTGTTTGGCACTTATTTGGGCCCGTTTTGGTCCTATTTTGAGTCCAGCGGCGGGCACCGTGGGTTAGCGTTTTGCGCCTAAGTCCACGGTGCTTAGTATGACGGCGGGGGGAAGGAGTTTCGGGAGGGATGCGGTTTGACTTTGGGCATGTGCGGGGGTGCTGGGCGGATGTGGGAAGCGCAAAAAACCGCATGTTTGGCACTTATTTGGGCCCGTTTTGGCCCTATTTTGAGTCCTTAGGGTTGGAGCTAGGGTTACGGGTACGAGCTAGGGTTAGGTTTATTTCGACCCCTTTGGTCGATTTGGGTGCGGTCTTCGTTGGGACGTGTTGGGGGCTGTGTGCGGGGGTGGTGAGCGCAAAAAACCGCGTGTTTGGCACTTATTTGGGCCCGTTTTGGTCCTATTTTGAGTCCAGCGGCGGGCACCGTGGGTTAGCGTTTTGCGCCTAAGTCCACGGTGCTTAGTATGACGGCAGGGGAAGGAGTTTCAGGAGGGATGCGGTTTGACTTTGGGCATGTGCGGGGGTGCTGGGCGGATGTGGGAAGCGCAAAAACCGCATGTTTGGCACTTATTTGGGCCCGTTTGGCCCTATTTTGAGTCCTTAGGGTTGGAGCTAGGGTTACGGGTACGAGCTAGGGTTAGGTTTATTTCGACCCCTTTGGTCGATTTGGGTGCAGTCTTCGTTGGGACGTGTTGGGGGCTGTGTGCGGGGGTGGTGAGCGCAAAAACCGCGTGTTTGGCACTTATTTGGGCCCGTTTTGGTCCTATTTTGAGTCCAGCGGCGGGCACCGTGGGTTAGCGTTTTGCGCCTAAGTCCACGGTGCTTAGTATATGACGGCGGGGAAGGAGTTTCGGGAGGGATGCGGTTTGACTTTGGGCATGTGCGGGGGTGCTGGGCGGATGTGGGAAGCGCAAAAAACCGCATGTTTGGCACTTATTTGGGCCCGTTTTGGCCCTATTTTGAGTCCTTAGGGTTGGAGCTAGGGTTACGGGTACGAGCTAGGGTTAGGTTTATTTCGACCCCTTTGGTCGATTTGGGTGCGGTCTTCGTTGGGACGTGTTGGGGGCTGTGTGCGGGGGTGGTGAGCGCAAAAAACCGCGTGTTTGGCACTTATTTGGGCCCGTTTTGGTCCTATTTTGAGTCCAGCGGCGGGCACCGTGGGTTAGCGTTTTGCGCCTAAGTCCACGGTGCTTAGTATGACGGCGGGGAAGGAGTTTCAGGAGGGATGCGGTTTGACTTTGGGCATGTGCGGGGTGCTGGGCGGATGTGGGAAGCGCAAAAACCGCATGTTTGGCACTTATTTGGGCCCGTTTGGCCCTATTTTGAGTCCTTAGGGTTGGAGCTAGGGTTACGGGTACGAGCTAGGGTTAGGTTTATTTCGACCCCTTTGGTCGATTTGGGTGCAG
This sequence comes from Haliotis rubra, assembly GCF_003918875.1. NCBI lineage: Eukaryota > Metazoa > Mollusca > Gastropoda > Lepetellida > Haliotidae > Haliotis > Haliotis rubra. The sequence continues at coordinate 7,122 of NW_025765655.1, forward strand.
TCTTCGTTGGGACGTGTTGGGGGCTGTGTGCGGGGGTGGTGAGCGCAAAAACCGCGTGTTTGGCACTTATTTGGGCCCGTTTTGGTCCTATTTTGAGTCCAGCGGCGGGCACCGTGGGTTAGCGTTTTGCGCCTAAGTCCACGGTGCTTAGTATGACGGCGGGGAAGGAGTTTCAGGAGGGATGCGGTTTGACTTTGGGCATGTGCGGGGTGCTGGGCGGATGTGGGAAGCGCAAAAACCGCATGTTTGGCACTTATTTGGGCCCGTTTGGCCCTATTTTGAGTCCTTAGGGTTGGAGCTAGGGTTACGGGTACGAGCTAGGGTTAGGTTTATTTCGACCCCTTTGGTCGATTTGGGTGCAGTCTTCGTTGGGACGTGTTGGGGGCTGTGTGCGGGGGTGGTGAGCGCAAAAACCGCGTGTTTGGCACTTATTTGGGCCCGTTTTGGTCCTATTTTGAGTCCAGCGGCGGGCACCGTGGGTTAGCGTTTTGCGCCTAAGTCCACGGTGCTTAGTATGACGGCGGGGAAGGAGTTTCAGGAGGGATGCGGTTTGACTTTGGGCATGTGCGGGGGTGCTGGGCGGATGTGGGAAGCGCAAAAACCGCATGTTTGGCACTTATTTGGGCCCGTTTTGGCCCTATTTTGAGTCCTTAGGGTTGGAGCTAGGGTTACGGGTACGAGCTAGGGTTAGGTTTATTTCGACCCCTTTGGTCGATTTGGGTGCGGTCTTCGTTGGGACGTGTTGGGGGGCTGTGTGCGGGGGTGGTGAGCGCAAAAAACCGCGTGTTTGGCACTTATTTGGGCCCGTTTTGGTCCTATTTTGAGTCCAGCGGCGGGCACCGTGGGTTAGCGTTTTGCGCCTAAGTCCACGGTGCTTAGTATGACGGCGGGGGGAAGGAGTTTCGGGAGGGATGCGGTTTGACTTTGGGCATGTGCGGGGGTGCTGGGCGGATGTGGGAAGCGCAAAAAACCGCATGTTTGGCACTTATTTGGGCCCGTTTTGGCCCTATTTTGAGTCCTTAGGGTTGGAGCTAGGGTTACGGGTACGAGCTAGGGTTAGGTTTATTTCGACCCCTTTGGTCGATTTGGGTGCGGTCTTCGTTGGGACGTGTTGGGGGCTGTGTGCGGGGGTGGTGAGCGCAAAAAACCGCGTGTTTGGCACTTATTTGGGCCCGTTTTGGTCCTATTTTGAGTCCAGCGGCGGGCACCGTGGGTTAGCGTTTTGCGCCTAAGTCCACGGTGCTTAGTATGACGGCGGGGGGAAGGAGTTTCGGGAGGGATGCGGTTTGACTTTGGGCATGTGCGGGGGTGCTGGGCGGATGTGGGAAGCGCAAAAAACCGCATGTTTGGCACTTATTTGGGCCCGTTTTGGCCCTATTTTGAGTCCTTAGGGTTGGAGCTAGGGTTACGGGTACGAGCTAGGGTTAGGTTTATTTCGACCCCTTTGGTCGATTTGGGTGCGGTCTTCGTTGGGACGTGTTGGGGGGCTGTGTGCGGGGGTGGTGAGCGCAAAAAACCGCGTGTTTGGCACTTATTTGGGCCCGTTTTGGTCCTATTTTGAGTCCAGCGGCGGGCACCGTGGGTTAGCGTTTTGCGCCTAAGTCCACGGTGCTTAGTATGACGGCGGGGGGAAGGAGTTTCGGGAGGGATGCGGTTTGACTTTGGGCATGTGCGGGGGTGCTGGGCGGATGTGGGAAGCGCAAAAAACCGCATGTTTGGCACTTATTTGGGCCCGTTTTGGCCCTATTTTGAGTCCTTAGGGTTGGAGCTAGGGTTACGGGTACGAGCTAGGGTTAGGTTTATTTCGACCCCTTTGGTCGATTTGGGTGCGGTCTTCGTTGGGACGTGTTGGGGGCTGTGTGCGGGGGTGGTGAGCGCAAAAAACCGCGTGTTTGGCACTTATTTGGGCCCGTTTTGGTCCTATTTTGAGTCCAGCGGCGGGCACCGTGGGTTAGCGTTTTGCGCCTAAGTCCACGGTGCTTAGTATGACGGCGGGGAAGGAGTTTCTGGAGGGATGCGGTTTGACTTTGGGCATGTGCGGGGGTGCTGGGCGGATGTGGGAAGCGCAAAGAACCGCATGTTTGGCACTTATTTGGGCCCGTTTTGGCCCTATTTTGAGTCCTTAGGGTTGGAGCTAGGGTTACGGGTACGAGCTAGGGTTAGGTTTATTTCGACCCCTTTGGTCGATTTGGGTGCAGTCTTCGTTGGGACGTGTTGGGGGCTGTGTGCGGGGTGGTGAGCGCAAAAACCGCGTGTTTGGCACTTATTTGGGCCCGTTTGGTCCTATTTTGAGTCCAGCGGCGGGCACCGTGGGTTAGCGTTTTGCGCCTAAGTCCACGGTGCTTAGTATGACGGCGGGGGAAGGAGTTTCGGGAGGGATGCGGTTTGACTTTGGGCATGTGCGGGGGTGCTGGGCGGATGTGGGAAGCGCAAAAACCGCATGTTTGGCACTTATTTGGGCCCGTTTTGGCCCTATTTTGAGTCCTTAGGGTTGGAGCTAGGGTTACGGGTACGAGCTAGGGTTAGGTTTATTTCGACCCCTTTGGTCGATTTGGGTGCGGTCTTCGTTGGGACGTGTTGGGGGCTGTGTGCGGGGGTGGTGAGCGCAAAAAACCGCGTGTTTGGCACTTATTTGGGCCCGTTTTGGTCCTATTTTGAGTCCAGCGGCGGGCACCGTGGGTTAGCGTTTTGCGCCTAAGTCCACGGTGCTTAGTATGACGGCGGGGGGAAGGAGTTTCGGGAGGGATGCGGTTTGACTTTGGGCATGTGCGGGGGTGCTGGGCGGATGTGGGAAGCGCAAAAACCGCATGTTTGGCACTTATTTGGGCCCGTTTTGGCCCTATTTTGAGTCCTTAGGGTTGGAGCTAGGGTTACGGGTACGAGCTAGGGTTAGGTTTATTTCGACCCCTTTGGTCGATTTGGGTGCAGTCTTCGTTGGGACGTGTTGGGGGCTGTGTGCGGGGGTGGTGAGCGCAAAAACCGCGTGTTTGGCACTTATTTGGGCCCGTTTGGTCCTATTTTGAGTCCAGCGGCGGGCACCGTGGGTTAGCGTTTTGCGCCTAAGTCCACGGTGCTTAGTATGACGGCGGGGGAAGGAGTTTCAGGAGGGATGCGGTTTGACTTTGGGCATGTGCGGGGTGCTGGGCGGATGTGGGAAGCGCAAAAACCGCATGTTTGGCACTTATTTGGGCCCGTTTTGGCCCTATTTTGAGTCCTTAGGGTTGGAGCTAGGGTTACGGGTACGAGCTAGGGTTAGGTTTATTTCGACCCCTTTGGTCGATTTGGGTGCGGTCTTCGTTGGGACGTGTTGGGGGGCTGTGTGCGGGGGTGGTGAGCGCAAAAAACCGCGTGTTTGGCACTTATTTGGGCCCGTTTTGGTCCTATTTTGAGTCCAGCGGCGGGCACCGTGGGTTAGCGTTTTGCGCCTAAGTCCACGGTGCTTAGTATGACGGCGGGGGGAAGGAGTTTCGGGAGGGATGCGGTTTGACTTTGGGCATGTGCGGGGGTGCTGGGCGGATGTGGGAAGCGCAAAAAACCGCATGTTTGGCACTTATTTGGGCCCGTTTTGGCCCTATTTTGAGTCCTTAGGGTTGGAGCTAGGGTTACGGGTACGAGCTAGGGTTAGGTTTATTTCGACCCCTTTGGTCGATTTGGGTGCGGTCTTCGTTGGGACGTGTTGGGGGCTGTGTGCGGGGGTGGTGAGCGCAAAAAACCGCGTGTTTGGCACTTATTTGGGCCCGTTTTGGTCCTATTTTGAGTCCAGCGGCGGGCACCGTGGGTTAGCGTTTTGCGCCTAAGTCCACGGTGCTTAGTATGACGGCGGGGGGAAGGAGTTTCGGGAGGGATGCGGTTTGACTTTGGGCATGTGCGGGGGTGCTGGGCGGATGTGGGAAGCGCAAAAACCGCATGTTTGGCACTTATTTGGGCCCGTTTTGGCCCTATTTTTGAGTCCTTAGGGTTGGAGCTAGGGTTACGGGTACGAGCTAGGGTTAGGTTTATTTCGACCCCTTTGGTCGATTTGGGTGCAGTCTTCGTTGGGACGTGTTGGGGGCTGTGTGCGGGGGTGGTGAGCGCAAAAACCGCGTGTTTGGCACTTATTTGGGCCCGTTTTGGTCCTATTTTGAGTCCAGCGGCGGGCACCGTGGGTTAGCGTTTTGCGCCTAAGTCCACGGTGCTTAGTATGACGGCGGGGAAGGAGTTTCAGGAGGGATGCGGTTTGACTTTGGGCATGTGCGGGGGTGCTGGGCGGATGTGGGAAGCGCAAAAACCGCATGTTTGGCACTTATTTGGGGCCCGTTTGGCCCTATTTTGAGTCCTTAGGGTTGGAGCTAGGGTTACGGGTACGAGCTAGGGTTAGGTTTATTTCGACCCCTTTGGTCGATTTGGGTGCGGTCTTCGTTGGGACGTGTTGGGGGGCTGTGTGCGGGGGTGGTGAGCGCAAAAACCGCGTGTTTGGCACTTATTTGGGCCCGTTTTGGTCCTATTTTGAGTCCAGCGGCGGGCACCGTGGGTTAGCGTTTTGCGCCTAAGTCCACGGTGCTTAGTATGACGGCGGGGGGAAGGAGTTTCGGGAGGGATGCGGTTTGACTTTGGGCATGTGCGGGGGTGCTGGGCGGATGTGGGAAGCGCAAAAAACCGCATGTTTGGCACTTATTTGGGCCCGTTTTGGCCCTATTTTGAGTCCTTAGGGTTGGAGCTAGGGTTACGGGTACGAGCTAGGGTTAGGTTTATTTCGACCCCTTTGGTCGATTTGGGTGCGGTCTTCGTTGGGACGTGTTGGGGGCTGTGTGCGGGGTGGTGAGCGCAAAAACCGCGTGTTTGGCACTTATTTGGGCCCGTTTTGGTCCTATTTTGAGTCCAGCGGCGGGCACCGTGGGTTAGCGTTTTGCGCCTAAGTCCACGGTGCTTAGTATGACGGCGGGGGGAAGGAGTTTCGGGAGGGATGCGGTTTGACTTTGGGCATGTGCGGGGGTGCTGGGCGGATGTGGGAAGCGCAAAAAACCGCATGTTTGGCACTTATTTGGGCCCGTTTTGGCCCTATTTTGAGTCCTTAGGGTTGGAGCTAGGGTTACGGGTACGAGCTAGGGTTAGGTTTATTTCGACCCCTTTGGTCGATTTGGGTGCGGTCTTCGTTGGGACGTGTTGGGGGGCTGTGTGCGGGGGTGGTGAGCGCAAAAAACCGCGTGTTTGGCACTTATTTGGGCCCGTTTTGGTCCTATTTTGAGTCCAGCGGCGGGCACCGTGGGTTAGCGTTTTGCGCCTAAGTCCACGGTGCTTAGTATGACGGCGGGGGGAAGGAGTTTCGGGAGGGATGCGGTTTGACTTTGGGCATGTGCGGGGTGCTGGGCGGATGTGGGAAGCGCAAAAACCGCATGTTTGGCACTTATTTGGGCCCGTTTTGGCCCTATTTTGAGTCCTTAGGGTTGGAGCTAGGGTTACGGGTACGAGCTAGGGTTAGGTTTATTTCGACCCCTTTGGTCGATTTGGGTGCGGTCTTCGTTGGGACGTGTTGGGGGGCTGTGTGCGGGGTGGTGAGCGCAAAAACCGCGTGTTTGGCACTTATTTGGGCCCGTTTTGGTCCTATTTTGAGTCCAGCGGCGGGCACCGTGGGTTAGCGTTTTGCGCCTAAGTCCACGGTGCTTAGTATGACGGCGGGGGGAAGGAGTTTCGGGAGGGATGCGGTTTGACTTTGGGCATGTGCGGGGGTGCTGGGCGGATGTGGGAAGCGCAAAAAACCGCATGTTTGGCACTTATTTGGGCCCGTTTGGCCCTATTTTGAGTCCTTAGGGTTGGAGCTAGGGTTACGGGTACGAGCTAGGGTTAGGTTTATTTCGACCCCTTTGGTCGATTTGGGTGCGGTCTTCGTTGGGACGTGTTGGGGGCTGTGTGCGGGGTGGTGAGCGCAAAAACCGCGTGTTTGGCACTTATTTGGGCCCGTTTTGGTCCTATTTTGAGTCCAGCGGCGGGCACCGTGGGTTAGCGTTTTGCGCCTAAGTCCACGGTGCTTAGTATGACGGCGGGGAAGGAGTTTCAGGAGGGATGCGGTTTGACTTTGGGCATGTGCGGGGTGCTGGGCGGATGTGGGAAGCGCAAAAACCGCATGTTTGGCACTTATTTGGGCCCGTTTTGGCCCTATTTTGAGTCCTTAGGGTTGGAGCTAGGGTTACGGGTACGAGCTAGGGTTAGGTTTATTTCGACCCCTTTGGTCGATTTGGGTGCGGTCTTCGTTGGGACGTGTTGGGGGCTGTGTGCGGGGGTGGTGAGCGCAAAAAACCGCGTGTTTGGCACTTATTTGGGCCCGTTTTGGTCCTATTTTGAGTCCAGCGGCGGGCACCGTGGGTTAGCGTTTTGCGCCTAAGTCCACGGTGCTTAGTATGACGGCAGGGGAAGGAGTTTCAGGAGGGATGCGGTTTGACTTTGGGCATGTGCGGGGTGCTGGGCGGATGTGGGAAGCGCAAAAAACCGCATGTTTGGCACTTATTTGGGCCCGTTTTGGCCCTATTTTGAGTCCTTAGGGTTGGAGCTAGGGTTACGGGTACGAGCTAGGGTTAGGTTTATTTCGACCCCTTTGGTCGATTTGGGTGCGGTCTTCGTTGGGACGTGTTGGGGGCTGTGTGCGGGGGTGGTGAGCGCAAAAAACCGCGTGTTTGGCACTTATTTGGGACTAACCCTAACCCTAGCCTGCACAAGTTGAGGTAACGGTGAGTGTTAGGGTTACAGCTAGGGTTAGGTCATTTCGGCCCCTTTTGGTGGATTTGGGTGCGGTTTTGGCCTTTGGGCATGTGCGGGGGTGCTGGGCGGGTGTGGCAAGCGCAAAAAACCGCGTGTTTGGCACTTATTTGGGACTAACCCTAACCCTAGCAACAGCATTGTTTAGACAGTCACACATTCATATTCAGTATTTAGACCACAGGCCCACTGCTCATTTTCGACATGGAGTAAAAATATGTAATTCCCTGTTTGTTTTCCAATAAATCGTTTTATCAAACCCCCCAACCATGATCTCATAACGTTCAGAATTTCTCTACACCTAGTGGTTATAACACTTCAACTAAAGCATGCATAGGTTGAAATGAGTGTGTTCTTCATGACATAATGGCGTATCTACAGTGAACATGCCACCCCTGTATCTGTACATTCGCCACCAGTAGTTTACAGTAGCATAACAGTAAACCAACTGCCCTGTGATGTGTGAAACTGTTGGTTAGTTTCATATTTAAAAATATCCATATATTTTAACTTTGATATCATTGAATGCGAAGTGTATTAAACTAGGGCTGGGGGAGTAGAACTATTGCACACCTAGCGAAGTCAGACCAATCTCATGGCACAGACATACGTAACTAACACGACAGGCAGGAATCGCCCGCAAATTCCCCAACCGAGCTAGAGCTCTTCATATTAAACACTACTGTTTCAATGACATAAAACGCTTAGATATTTATATTGTACACAGACCAAAATTTCACTCGAAATGGCATTTTGGATACAAGCTGACATATTTCTTTGAAGACAGATACTTTCAAAGAAAATTACTGAGACGGTCCCCACAAAAGAGAAAAATAGTGCCAAGTTTTGCACAGAACCGCGATTCGAACACCGACAGTTTGGAGAAATAACAGCCGCGGTGAGCTTCAGGATACTGTTCCGTACAATACTGACGATATCAAAATAGCAAAGGGCTATTTTAATTTTTTAGGAACTACTTTATATCACCGACGGCCCAGGGATACATCCATATTTTTATCATAAGTGAAAAATAGTATTTTAGAGAAAACAGGAACGGGAGAATTCATTTCACGGGACATTCAAAAAGAGGTTCCTACTTCACATGCCATCTATACTAGTCTGGATTCCTATTATTCTTCGTATATTATATATATTTATGATATTCAAGGACTAATTAAGCACTGACAATGTCCGATTGCGTAAAAACATATCCTTTACAAGTGTCATAACTTTTATGGCCGGAGTTGCTCCCTTCCACCTGGCATCGGATTTCGCTAATTGCTCATGATCCCACAGGAGTATTCCTAATTACTTTGCTTTGTTCAGGTAAGTCATATTAAGGATATAGAAGACATTATGTGCAAAAGTAAATCACCTTTGTGGCAACATAAAAAGTCCCATATATTTCTAATGACAATTTTAATTAAGCAAAATAATTATAAGAGACCTTCGGTTTCCGTTCATGGCTCTGCCCAACCGAATCAAGCATATTGTTGTCGGCTTGTCACAAACTTTTATTAATAAAGATGACTTCAGTGGCTCCGAACAAAACCTTGCACTCAATAAATGCATAAATAACTTTGTGATTGTTTTTAACCGTCGTTACACCAAATCCTGTAATTTGTTCTCGTTTCGAGTCGCCTTCATCTTGTGATACCTTCATGTAATGTGCACTTATTTACAAGTGACACCTCACCTGTGGGAGTGGGGGTATTGTGTACTTGGCACTGGCGACTGAGAGGGGAATGAGTGGATGAAGTACTTATTAATAATTCCTAATGAGAATATAATTGTTGTCCTTGTACTCAATGGAACCCTTAACAGTAGTATGTAACATTGTGATACAATCCTGATACATTCTCACTGTCACAGTGTTACACAGTTCATCCTTTCTCACCCTTACACCCTCCCTTGTTAAACATTGTTGAAACATTGTTCATTGTTGGTAAGCCCAGATTTAAATGAGTTATTCCACACTTCATATTGAGACTATCAGAGCTGTTGGGTGATGTATGTAGGTGTCGTATGACATGTCAAATTGCTAAGCCTGTGAAGATTGAAGCTGACTTTCATTCAAAGCATAGGCCAGACTATACAGGAGCCATTATGCAGTGTTTCAACACTGATATGTGCGTCTTCACACAGGACAACAGAGGCAGATGTTTACAATAAACAAGAAGCATGTAATTGAAGTTGTTTGTTTAAAATGCTTCCTTTTGAGTATGAACAGACACTAATACAGCCAGGCAAGTTGTCTCTGTGTCTCCCAGCACTGTCCCTTACAACTCCCAGGCTTTAGTGGAATAACTAACCTGAGTGGCTAATGTGTGTATTCTGACAGAAACATGGCAATGGTTAATACACTGAGGGGGTAAATGTATCTATTTGACAAGTGATATTTTAAGCTTACATGAATAAAAAATATGATTTTGCCTGTTTCATTTCATTTAATCAAGTGCAGATTGATGCTCATGCTGTTGATCACTGGATTGTCTGGTCCAGGCTCGATTATTTACAGACCGCTGCCAGATAGCTGGAATATTGCTGGGTGCGGCATAAAACTACACTAACTCACTCACTCACTCACTCACTCACTCACTCACTCACTCATTTAATCAAGTAGCAGCATAAATTAAGCTGAGATACTGACACATGCACACTGTGTTCGTATTCAATGCCAATGAATAAGTTACACAGGCAGCCAAGACACTATTGGGTTCAGTAATATACAGTCTTTCTTCAGTTTAATCATTCTCAACACTTTGTTCAAATCTGTAATGAGTATCCAGTATAGTGACAAGCAATATGGTGTATCTAGTATGCTACAGCTGATAAGCGAAAACTGGTATGCAACAGCAGGTATGCTATAGCAGATATATTTCAGAATCTGTTTATAGAACCAGGGGATTTCAGAGCAAATCACAACTGCTTTTAGGAATATTCCAGCAATATGACTGTGGGGGACAGCAGAAATAGGCTTCACACAATGTACCCATGTGGGGAATCGAACCCGGGTCATCGGTGTGACCAGTGGACGGTTTAACCACTGGGCTACCCTACCACCCCGGGCCAGCTTTGAGTTAAATTACCCTGGTTTATATAATGACCAACAGAAGGACAAACATCCTCCCTGGCTACAGACCAAGCTATATAGATGTTGATGATTCCAGTGTTAGTGCAGTGACACAACCAGTGTGGTACAGTGTACCTGTTGTTTAGTTCACTCATGTTTCTTCAGACCAGTATTGTTTAAGTCTCTCTAGCACTTGAATGTTATCACTTTTACACACTACATGATATTTGCTGAACAAAGTATCTTGCTGATTACATGCAGCTGAATAACTCTATCTGTTGTCTCATTATATACTGAGGGAAACAAATAAGGGAACACCTCTTCATGGCGGTGTTCCTCTATTTATTCTCAGATTTCCTCCTACAGCACTTTTCAAAGTTGGTGATGAAAACTGGAAAATATTAAAGGAATGCCTGAACTTTCCTGGGTTCCTTTATTTCTTTCTCTCAGTATACATGTATAAACAAATATCTCACTCACTTCACACTGGTATTTCACAACTCTTATAGGTCAATGGTAGCAGATATAAACAGTGAGTGATAGCCGGTATAGGCTGTGTAGACAAACTTTATCGAAAACAACTTCTGTATTTCCTGAAGGGGGTCTGCTTGAGGGTGAAGTGACTTGTTATTTGTTCATGACATTATTATGGTTCCCATGTTTATGGTTGGTGGTCCTTATCCAGTGCTGAGATCAGAGATTAGAGATGGATGCAGCTGCTTGTTATTCCATATGTTCTTGTAGCTGGCTGTAGTTAGTTCCTGGGCTCCGAGGTCCCCAAAATAGTTTATTCTCTGCCAGCTATTATGATAAGGGTCTTGGCTCCCAGTGAGGGTTCTGGTGAAACCCCTTTTCCAACTGGCTGGTCTGGTTGTGGGGAATTAGCTCAGCAAAGAGTTCAAAGTTCCAAGAAGCTAATTACAATTCTATTACCAAGAACAGAATAACATGGGGTGGCCAAGGGTACGACCCTCTGGGCTGAGAAACATCTTGTATCTATCTGTGGGATGAGTTGAGTTTTTATTACTTTAAGCTATAGTCTTTCTCTATGCTATTACTGATTATGATGAAAACTAATCTTCTATATTAATAGTTTCCTAATATATGAATCCTAATATATCGCTTACTGTGGTAATATTGAATATTTGTATGAATTATTTACTCCATGATTACATAATGTCCTCAAGGTTAATATCCCACAGTGGTGCTCCACTGACAGCTCACCCTTCTATGTATATAGAAATTCCTTTTTTTTAATTAGTACTTAAAACTGGCTTGTGTATATGTATAGAAGGTGTTAAAGAAGCACGTACACAGACAAAGTTCTTTATTCATTAACCTGTGCTGTGCCGTCTCCATCCGTTCTCAAACACCTGGCTGTCCCTTTCTCTGCACTCCTCCCTCGTAACAAATAGTGAACTGTGTCAATATTTTAATGATAGATTGCTAAACAACATTTTTATGTTTAGGACAAAAATTCTGCAAAAACCTCACAGAGTTGGTATGATGTTTTGATTACGATCAGCGTTTCATTGAGTATTTTATGTTTATTAGTTTTCGAGTTAGATTGCAATTCATCGGTCCGCTTTTGAGCCAAACGGACTGTAGATTTACTCAAAGCATTATTTGTGATGGTTTTACTTGTTTGTATGAACAGTTACATATACATAAACATCATGCATTAATATTCCCATGTACTAACATGCTGTTACACTTGTTGACCAGGAATGTTATTCCACCACATCTTTATTACCATAGTAGAATGTTATTGCTTTTTTTACTTACAGGATTTCCTCCAAAACAAGAACTTTAGTTTTCATTATATTTGCACTCAATTTCAGTATGTCACAGAATTTGTGAAATGATTTTTCTGTCATCAGGAATTTCACCACATGTAACAGTGTCATCAGCATTCAATAATAATAACTCCCCCAAAACTGCAACATTCACATGGCTCTCATTTACATATTTAATATGTATGCCATTCTACCTAAGGTGATCAACAAGGATGGCGAACACAAGGGGACAAATGTCTTCCCCAAACTGACATTTAAACTAACTTAAGCAATTGCTTCCTAATTGTATCATATTGTTATAAAAATAATTATTCATATTATTCAACATGGTTTTAGCACAGGAGAAAACCTTTCCCTTGATGCACATTTGTTTCAGTTTAAAGGAGATATATTACACAACTGTTTGTGATATGTTATAAAGGAAATATATTACACAACTGTTTGTAATGTTATAAAGGAAATTTATTACACAACTGTTTGTAATATGTTATAAAGGAGATATATTACACAACTGTTTGTGATATGTTATAAAGGAAATATATTACACAACTGTTTGTAATATGTTATAAAGGAAATATATTACACAACTGTTTGTGATATGTTATAACTGTTTGTAATATGTTATAAAGGAGATATATTACACAACTGTTTGTGATATGTTATAAAGGAAATATATTACACAACTGTTTGTGATATGTTATAAAGGAGATATATTACACAACTGTTTGTGATATGTTATAAAGGAGATATATTACACAACTGTTTGTCATGTTATAAAGGAGATATATTACACAACTGTTTGTGATATGTTATAAAGGAAATATATTACACAACTGTTTGTAATATGTTATAAAGGAAATATATTACACAACTGTTTGTAATATGTTATAAAGGAGATATATTACACAACTGTTTGTCATATGTTATAAAGGAGATATATTACACAACTGTTTGTAATATTATTAAAAAAGGGGATATATTACACAACTGTTCGTAATATGTTATAAAGGAGATATATTACACAGCTGTTTGTAATATGTTATAAAGGAATATATATTACACAACTGTGATATGTTATAAGGGAAATATATTACACAACTGTTTGTAATATGTTATAAAGGAGATATATTACACAACTGTTAGTCATATGTTATAAAGGAGATATCTTTACACAACTGTTTGTCATATGTTATAAAGGAAATATATTACACAACTGTTTGTCATATGTTATAAATGAAATATATTACACAACTGTTTGTCATATGTTATAAAGGAGATATATTACACAACTGTTTGTCATATGTTATTAAGGAGGAAACAAAGTATACATCCACACACAAAAATGTCACATTTGCTTTCATTGTGTCGTAAAAAGTAAAAAACAACTGCCCAAATCAGATAGCCAGCTTGTAAGTCAGGTGAAGTCAGGCGGTGACCTCATAGATGCGAGACGACGGCCATTTCTCTTTGTTTACAGTGCTTATATCTAAATGTTTGATCCACATTTTAAGTTGTTGAGTAAAAAATGAAACATACAACTTTATGAACGACAGTAACTTCCCTCTGTGGCACTTGTCTCTGTCACACATCACTGATGTCATAGGCCACAGAGGGAAATCGAGTAGGGGCCATGTGCCACAGAGGTACAGGTGACCAGTTTCAATTAACGATATGTGAATGGCTGAAGTTTTTTAGTGCTTAATTAACATAGTGTTAGCAGGGTATAATTAATTAATTGTTAAATCGCTACTGATGGTAGTGTGGTAATTATGGCCTCAGAGGGAAGTGCCACAGAGGTACTAAACAACTTCTTGTTTATTGCATAGAGCCGATTACATAAAGAGAGGAATTAATCAAACTATAGACTGTATCAAAGCACCCAATAGGTTCCTTGTTACTACTTAATATACTTTGTCTATTGTTGTATTTGAAGTGGATTAAATGTAATGAATTGTCACAAATGTATTGAGAATCTTCTGTATGCACAGCATCTGTAGACCCTGAAATTGAATCATTCCTGGTTTATATATTTATATAACTGTAGTAGATGCTGACAACCATATACATGATATACACTGTTTATATATTTATATAACTGTAGTAGATGCTGACAACCATATACATGATATACACTGTTTATATATTTATATAACTGTAGTAGATGCTGACAACCATATACATGATATACACTGTTTATATATTTATATAACTGTAGTAGATGCTGACAACCATATACATGATATACACTGTTTATATATTTATATAACTGTAGTAGATGCTGACAACCATATACATGATATACACTGTTTATATATTTATATAACTGTAGTAGATGCTGACAACCATATACATGATATACACTGTTTATATATTTATATAACTGTAGTAGATGCTGACAACCATATACATGATATACACTGTTTATATATTTATATAACTGTAGTAGATGCTGACAACCATAACCATATACATGATATACACTGTTTATATATTTATATAACTGTAGTAGATTCTGACAACCATATACATGATATACACTGTTTATATATTTATATAACTGTTATGCTGATAACCATATTATATACACTGTAGTAGATGCATATACATGACAACCATATACATGATATACACTGTTTATATATTTATATAACTGTAGTAGATGCTGACAACCATATACATGATATACACTGTTTATATATTTATATAACTGTAGTAGATTCTGACAATCATATACATGATATACACTGTTTATATATTTATATAACTGTAGTAGATGCTGACAACCATATACATGATATACACTGTTTATATATTTATATAACTGTAGTAGATGCTGACAACCATATACATGATATACACTGTTTATATATTTATATAACTGTAGTAGATGCTGACAACCATATACATGATATACACTGTTTATATATTTATATAACTGTAGTAGATGCTGACAACCATATACATGATATACACTGTTTATATATTTATATAACTGTAGTAGATGCTGACAACCATATACATGATATACACTGTTTATATATTTATATAACTGTAGTAGATGCTGACAACCATATACATGATATACACTGTTTATATATTTATATAACTGTAGTAGATGCTGACAACCATATACATGATATACACTGTTTATATATTTATATAACTGTAGTAGATGCTGACAACCATATACATGATATACACTGTTTATATATTTATATAACTGTAGTAGATGCTGACAACCATATACATGATATACACTGTTTATATATTTATATAACTGTAGTAGATGCTGACAACCATATACATGATATACACTGTTTATATATTTATATAACTGTAGTAGATGCTGACAACCATATACATGATATACACTGTTTATATATTTATATAACTGTAGTAGATGCTGACAACCATATACATGATATACACTGTTTATATATTTATATAACTGTAGTAGATGCTGACAACCATATACATGATATACACTGTTTATATATTTATATAACTGTAGTAGATGCTGACAACCATATACATGATATACACTGTTTATATATTTATATAACTGTAGTAGATGCTGACAACCATATACATGATATACACTGTTTATATATTTACATAACTGTAGTAGATGTAGTAGATGCTGACAACCATATACATCATATACACTGTTTATATATTTATATAACTGTAGTAGATGCTGACAACCATATACATGATATACACTGTTTATATATTTATATAACTGTAGTAGATGCTGACAACCATATACATGATATACACTGTTTATATATTTACATAACTGTAGTAGATGCTGACAACAATATACATGATATACACTGTTTATATATTTACATAACTGTAGTAGATGCTGACAACCATATACATGATATACACTGTTTATATATTTATATAACTGTAGTAGATGCTGATAACCATATACATGATATACACTGTTTAGTATACAATCAGGATAACTTACCTGAATAAAGATGTGTTACACACTGATGATGCAAATATTTTTTACATTTTTCTGCATGGAGAAGTGTGTGAAATATGAATCATGACAGGTATATTTGAGTATAATACTGTCTGTTTTGTTTTGTTGACTATGTATCCATACGTCCGTCGCAACTCCGTCCCGATTCTTGTTTACGCGATATCTGATGAACTGTTGTACCCAATGTCTTCAAATTTGGTGACAGCCTACATTGGGGGATTATGCAGACACCAGTTGATTTGGGTGACCTTGACCTTATCTTCAAGGTCACCACGATACCTTGACTGACTTTTAAAGGCAATATCTCATAAAACATTGCACCCAATGTTTTCAAGTATGTGGACAGCCTACATTGGGTGATTATGCAGACACCAGACCTTATTTTCAAGGTCACCATGACACTTTGCACGCTTTTAACTCTTGTTAACACGGCATCTCATGCACTGTTGTACCCAGTGTCTTCAAATTTGGTGACAGCCTACATTGGGGGATTACGCAGACACCAGTTTATTTTTGTGACCTTGACCTTATTTTCAAGGTCACCACGATACCTTGACTGATTTTTAAAGGCGATATCTCATAAAACATTGCACCCAATGTTTTCAAGTATGTTGACAGCCTACATTGGGTGATTATGCAGACACCAGTCATTTCAGGCTTCTTGTATGTGACCCCAAAATAAAAAGTAGTAAATATAGATATTCCATTCTTTAGTGGCGGGGGATATTGCCATATCAGTGGCAAACACTTGTTTTTACTAGTTTGTTGTTAAAATGAATTGGGTGTGCAATATATAACAAACTTTATGGATAACAACTTCTTTTAGTTCATGAGTGCAAATTTTCGATACAGTTTCTTGTACCGTTGTCAAGCTTGATTTGAAGATGAAGAGAAGAGGGTGTATTTATACTGAATGTAACAAAGAAAACAACATGTAATTCACATAACTGGCTTGGCAGTAAGCTGATGAAGCCAGTGAGTTGACAAAGGCAAGGCATGGCATGGAAGCCAGTGGTGTACAAATAATGAGATGTTTACAGTAGATTGGGCTTGGCGGAGGAGGTGAGGTGAAATTGGGTTTAACGTTGTGCTTGAGAATATTTCGCTCATATGACGACGTGCATGCGTATGTATGTGTATGTGTGGCTGCTTGTACTAGCCCAGACTGAAGCTGGTTTTATAGTGCTAGCCCACTGAGATACCATGCTACAGTGAAGCATGAATACCCCACTCAGACACATTATACTGACTCCAAGCCGACCAGTCCTTGTTGTACCCATTAATGCTGAGCGCCAGACAGGGACCAACAAGTACCATATTTTAACGTCTTTTGGTGTGACGCGGTCGGGGATCGAACCCGCGACCTTCTGCCTTCCGCTTGGTGGAGGAGTGCATCATAAGCGGATGGAATGAAGTACCCTTGGTCTCGGTTGTTGGTGGGCTTTTGGCGTTTGATGTGGATGGCTTTGGTGAGCTTGAGTTTAGTCTGTTGGATTGTTAGCAAGAATGGTGATGTCAGTCCACTCTATTTGATGATTGAGGCTTGCATTGATGTGGTCAGAGATGGCTGTTGAAATTGGTGACGGAAGTCTTTTTCTTGTGTGTTGATTGGTCGGAATGTAACTCTGTCCACAATCACAGTTTATTTTTATTTTGTTGATGAGTCAAGAATAAGCTGATTAATTCTGTTGCTAGAAGTTCACCTTGAAGAATTGAATTAAAGTAAAAACCATTGGTGTATAAATATTTATCTGATCTTATTAAGTCATAACAGGGACAAGAAAAGAAGCAGGGCTCCAGATAAGGGCCGTATCGGCGTATGTACAGATAAAAAATATGCCCGATACAGTAGGAAACATTTTGAAAAAAAGTAACAGATACGTACCACAGCAATGGTGAACGGTCTTAGAATCATTTACAGTCGTATTTATCAGAAAAAGTATTGTTTTATTGTTCATTGACCCGTTTACACAAGAGTGGCAGTGTCGTGGTGTATATATGATGCCAAACACAAGATTACTGATGCTCCATTAATTTCCATTCAGTACTCTAAACGTACTCTTAAGGTTTTCCAGCACTCTTATATTGAAAACATAAGGAGTACGTACTCCTGATGTTGAAAAATTAACTGGAGCCCTGAAGAAGTAATGGAGAGATACTTCCCATGGACACCCACATGCACAATTCAGATTATTTGAAATATGTCTACTAAAACAATGAGAGTTCAAGTCACTACAACCCAACCTGAGGCAAGCAAGGATTATTTTACGAAATATAGATCCAATTTTTTTCATCAACATTTCCTTGTTTGATCTGTAATGAATTAATTCCATAAACTGTCAAATTAGAAAACTAATCAATCTGTGTTCTGTAGTTTCAGTGTTGACATCAGACTGATCATCTTCACTTGACAGCTCCTCCTGGCTTTCTTTGCTATTGTCATGATTATTTTGACTAACCACGGGCTCATATTGGTATGGAAGAATATGTGTAAGGCCATTGAGCCAAAATTCAACCTATTTGTGGGTGTTATTGTCTGTGGATTAGGGGTGGGTGATAATACCGGTTAACCCGTGTATTGCAATTCGAACTTCACAATAAGATATTTTGCGATACACTTTTCGGTACACCGGTTCTCCTGATACGATCGGTAATTTTCGTCATGTAGTGAAAACTACTAATACCATTTGCATTTCCTTTATATTATTATACACTAATAGTTTTGAGAATGTTTATTGGTCATATAATTGCATTTGCGTGACTCTTAAACCATGTAAATAAAAAACTAGATTGGTACCGGCACTTGTTGTAAGAATAAACAAACCAAAATGGCGGATGCCGCTGCAGATGCTTTATTTTGAGCTCCAAACTTTAGAGCGAAGTCTTTAATTTGGAAACTTTTCAATTGATCTCTTGTACAAACACATTTGAGTCCTGACAGTGGCCAGTGGCATCATTTCAAAAGAAAAGAAACAGTAATTTCATTACCTTAAACCATGTATTACACTTCCACAATATATTGCATTACACATTGCAATACGCCAACACATATCGCAATATATCATTAGTAAACTTCTAAACATGAAGAGCGATTAGCAGCAAGTCGACTGGCTACCATGATGTCAGGTCATGTGATAACAACTCTGCTCATTAACTGTCAGTAGTTTCTGGAATGCTAGTACTTTTTTAACAATTTTTGCTATTAAGATTGACTTTTGTCTTCTTCACGTTACTAATTTTGGTATGCCCTATAAATGATTAAAGTATTTTACTGTGCATCTCCATTTTCTACAGATGTGCTCACCATACAGTGACAAAGGCCTTATTTAAATAGTTGGACAAAGTATTTTACTTTGGTTAATCATAATAATTTCATTAAAAAATATTATCTGTGCTTTGAAAAAGTGTTTGGAAACTGGCCTAGGAAGGGCTTAAAATATCATGAGTTTCTATAAAACTGTTATTAACTGTTATATCCTATGATATTAAGATGTTGTCATAAATAATTATGAAAAGGACTATTATGGTTATAGGTCTGCAGGCACAGAGGTGTAGAGAAAGACTGAATTGAAATATTCAGTGTGAAAGTAGCTCACATATCCATACCGCCAATAATTATTCCCAATGCAATCAACACATATCCGTAATTATTACATTTACCACATGCATACTTCATTGAGTGTATCACCAGGTGGTGTGGGGCACCTTGGTGCACCCTTGGAGTGAAGGTGGTTACACCATGTGATAGTGAGTGTATCACCATGTGGTGTGGGGCACCTTGGTGCACCCTTGGAGTGAAGGTGGTTACACCATGTGATAGTGAATGTATCACCAGGTGGTGTTGGGCACCTTGCTGCACCCTTGGAGTGAAGGTGGTTACACCACGTGATAGTGAGTGTATCACCAGTGGTGTGGGGCACCTTGCTGCACCCTTGGAGTGAAGGTGGTTACACCATGTGATAGTGAGTGTATCACCAGGTGGTGTGGGGGCACCTTGCTGCACCCTTGGAGTGAAGGTGGTTACACCATGTGATAGTGAGTGTATCACCAGGTGGTGTGGGGGCACCTTGCTGCACCCTTGGAGTGAAGGTGGTTACACCATGTGATAGTGAGTGTATCACCAGGTGGTGTGGGGCACCTTGCTGCACCCTTGGAGTGAAGGTGGTTACACCATGTGATAGTGAGTGTATCACCAGGTGGTGTGGGGCACCTTGCTGCACCCTTGGAGTGAAGGTGATTACACCATGTGATAGTGAGTGTATCACCAGGTGGTGTGGGGGCACATTGCTGCACCCTTGGAGTGAAGGTGGTTACACCACGTGATAGTGAGTGTATCACCATGTGGTGTGGGGGAACCTTGGTGCACCCTTGGAGTGAAGGTGGTTACACCACGTGATAGTGAGTGTATCACCATGTGGTGTGGGGCACCTTGCTGCACCCTTGGAGTGAAGGTGGTTACACCACGTGATAGTGAGTGTATCACCATGTGGTGTGGGGAACCTTGGTGCACCCTTGGAGGAAGTTGGTTACACCACGTGTGATAGTGAGTGTATCACCATGTGGTGTGGGGCACCTTGCTGCACCCTTGGAGTGAAGCTGATAGTGGTTACATGTGGTGTGGGGCACCTTGATAGTGAGTGTATCACCATGTGGTGTGGGGCACCTTGCTGCACCCTTGGAGTGAAGTTGGTTACACCACGTGATAGTGAGTGTATCACCATGTGGTGTGGGGAACCTTGCTGCACCCTTGGAGTGAAGGTGGTTACACCACGTGATAGTGAGTGTATCACCATGTGGTGTGGGGCACCTTGCTGCACCCTTGGAGTGAAGGTGGTTACACCACGTGATAGTGAGTGTATCACCATGTGGTGTGGGGAACCTTGGTGCACCCTTGGAGTGAAGTTGGTTACACCACGTGATAGTGAGTGTATCACCATGTGGTGTGGGGAACCTTGGTGCACCCTTGGAGTGAAGGTGGTTACACCACGTGATAGTGAGTGTATCACCATGTGGTGTGGGGGAACCTTGGTGCACCCTTGGAAGGACGTTGGTTACACCACGTGATAGTGAGTGTATCACCATGTGGTGTGGGGCACCTTGCTGCACCCTTGGAGTGAAGGTGGTTACACCATGTGATAGTGAGTGTATCACCAGGTGGTGTGGGGCACCTTGCTGCACCCTTGGAGTGAAGGTGGTTACACCACGTGATAGTGAGTGTATCACCATGTGGTGTGGGGCACCTTGCTGCACCCTTGGAGTGAAGTTGGTTACACCATGTGATAGTGAGTGTATCACCATGTGGTGTGGGGCACCTTGCTGCACCCTTGGAGTGAAGTTGGTTACACCATGTGATAGTGAGTGTATCACCATGTGGTGTGGGGCACCTTGCTGCACCCTTGGAGTGAAGTTGGTTACACCACGTGATAGTGAGTGTATCTCCATGTGGTGTGGGGGAACCTTGGTGCACCCTTGGAGTGAAGTTGGTTACACCACGTGATAGTGAGTGTATCACCATGTGGTGTGGGGGAACCTTGCTGCACCCTTGGAGTGAAGTTGGTTACACAATATGATAGTGAGTGTATCACCATGTGGTGTGGGGGAACCTTGCTGCACCCTTTGAGTGAAGTTGGTTACACAATATGATAGTGAGTGTATCACCATGTGGTGTGGGGCACCTTGATGCACCCTTGGAGTGAAGTTGGTTACACCATGTGATAGTGAGTGTATCACCATGTGGTGTGGGGGAACCTTGCTGCACCCTTGGAGTGAAGTTGGTTACACAATATGATAGTGAGTGTATCACCATGTGGTGTGGGGCACCTTGATGCACCCTTGGAGTGAAGTTGGTTACACCATGTGATAGTGAGTGTATCACCATGTGGTGTGGGGAACCTTGCTGCACCCTTGGAGTGAAGTTGGTTACACCAATGTGATAGTGAGTGTATCACCATGTGGTGTGGGGAACCTTGGTGCACCCTTGGAGTGAAGTTGGTTACACCACGTGATAGTGAGTGTATCACCATGTGGTGTGGGGAACCTTGATGCACCCTTGGAGTGAAGTTGGTTACACCATGTGATAGTGAGTGTATCACCATGTGGTGTGGGGAACCTTGCTGCACCCTTGGAGTGAAGTTGGTTACACCACGTGATAGTGAGTGTATCACCATGTGGTGTGGGGCACCTTGCTGCACCCTTGGAGTGAAGTTGGTTACACCATGTGATAGTGAGTGTATCACCAGGTGGGTGTGGGGAACCTTTGGTGCACCCTTGGAGTGAAGTTGGTTACACCACGTGATAGTGAGTGTATCACCATGTGGTGTGGGGAACCTTGGTGCACCCTTGGTGAAGTTGGTTACACCGCGTGATAGTGAGTGTATCACCATGTGGTGTGGGGAACCTTGGTGCACCCTTGGAGTGAAGTTGGTTACACCATGTGATAGTGAGTGTATCACCATGTGGTGTGGGGAACCTTGGTGCACCCTTGGAGTGAAGTTGGTTACACCACGTGATAGTGAGTGTATCACCATGTGGTGTGGGGCACCTTGGTGCACCCTTGGAGTGAAGTTGGTTACACCATGTGATAGTGAGTGTATCACCATGTGGTGTGGGGAACCTTGGTGCACCCTTGGAGTGAAGTTGGTTACACCACGTGATAGTGAGTGTATCACCATGTGGTGTGGGGAACCTTGGTGCACCCTTGGAGTGAAGTTGGTTACAC
The DNA here is from genome assembly GCF_003918875.1 of Haliotis rubra. Lineage (NCBI taxonomy): Eukaryota > Metazoa > Mollusca > Gastropoda > Lepetellida > Haliotidae > Haliotis > Haliotis rubra. The sequence continues at coordinate 29,435 of NW_025765655.1, forward strand.
CACGTGATAGTGAGTGTATCACCATGTGGTGTGGGGTACCTTGGTGCACTCTTGGAGTGAAGTTGGTTACACCACGTGATAGTGAGTGTATCACCATGTGGTGTGGGGTACCTTGGTGCACTCTTGGAGTGAAGGTGGTTACACCACGTGATAGTGAGAGTATCACCATGTGGTGTGGGGCACCTTTGTGCACCCTTGGAGTGAAGTTGGTTACACCATGTGTTACGAGAGTGTTTATTTTGTAATTTGTAATAACATTGGTTAGGTGATAATAATTATGAGTCTCAATGTTTAAAGTTTTTTGTGTTGGTTGTGGGTCACATTTCAAGTCAGATATGTTCAGTGACAACAGCATTTTAGCGGCATGCCTTTATGATAGTGCTCCAGAGTTACCTCCCTTGACCGGATCTTTATGTTTTGACATCGTCGTGTCGTATGTTCAACATGTTTCGAGAAAGATCTAAGTATTTAATGATACAGCCATGCTTTACTGGAAAGTTCGAGAATCTGTGTCAGTATATATAAAGGCTGGCTGTTGTGGACTTATCATATCACTGGAGTTGTGTTCGCGTCGTCTGTTCATCAACATCGTCTGACCTACATTCCATGCTGACCATGCGTGCCTGACCGCTTTCTTTGTAAACTACCTTCAATTAGAATATCACTGTAATAGCAAGACTCTGGTGAGTTAATATTTTATATTTGTGACCCATTACTTTAGATTTGTGACTCAACTGCATTGTACTAGAAATCTGTACTGTGATTCATTGTAGCTTGCTCACTCTTTGTTCAATATATTATTGAATATTTTAGAGTTAGACTTGTCTGTGTTATATTTTGCTGGTTCAAAGAGGGATTCTTAAACCTTTTGTCACAGCAATTATTTAACAGTAACAAAATTGGGGGATTGAATTCATTTGACATTTTGAGACCTATTGTGAAATTGTTTTCAAATTTCTGCAATTTTGCAACAAGTTAATTGTGAAACCAGCAAAATGGTGTTTGAACTTGAGAAGTTTCTTGAATCCCCTACCCATGAGACAGTCAGTGGATTACGCAGATCAGATTTATTGCAAATATCTTCACATTTCAAACTTGATGCCAAACCTGCTATGAGGAAATTTCAGATTTTGAAAATTGTGTTGAATCACTTTATTTATGAGGAAGTTTTTGGGTATGAGGTTTTGGAAATGGTGAAAGAAGAGAATTTAGAAAATTTGGAGATGGAAAAGCTTGAAATTCAGTTGCAAATTCAGAAAGAAGAAATAGAATATAGAAAAGAAAAAGAAGAAATGGACATGAGAAAGTTTGAAATGGAGAAGGAAAAAGAAATAGAATTGAGAAAATTGGAAATTGACAGAGAAATTGAACTGAATCGGCTAGAAAAGTCTTCTCCTCCGTCAACTCTTCCTCTTTTGACATTGCAAGGCATGCAAGACTGGTACCCCCTTTTAATGTGAAAGGAGACAAATACTTCCTACATTTTGAAAAAGTTGCTGAAAACCTCATGTGGCCTAGAGAGTCATGGACTATGCTACTGCAAACTGTTTTGAAGGGTAAAGCTCAGGATGCTTACTCGGCCTTGTCGATACAGCAAAGCTCAGACTATGATCTTGTCAAAAAGACACTTTTAAAAGCTTATGAGTTAGTGCCTGAAGCTTCTCGTCGGAAGTTCATAAATGCTCATAAAAGGGACAGTGAGCCTTTTGTAGAGTTTGCTAGAGAAAAGGAAACTTTGTTTGATAGGTGGTGTGGGTCTAGGGAAGTCACAGATTTTGAGGGTTTGAGACAGTTAGTTTTGATGGAAGATTTCAAGCAGAGTGTTCATTCTGATCTCAAGACTTATTTGGGTGAACATGAGGTTGATCACTTACATGAGGCAGCGATGTTGGCAGATGATTATTGTTTGACTCACAAGAGTTCTTTTAGGTCTCCGGGTAATACAAAGTTTTCTGTCCAAAAGGGCTTTTCCCCGGGTAAGACTTTAAGACATGCAGGCTACAGTGGTGTTAGAACAGGTTCAAATTCTTGTGACAAGCAGTCACATTCTTTTCAGTCTAAGACTAAGACTTCCAGTGGTTCTGATCCTGTTTGTACATATTGTAAGAAGCCAGGTCATTTGATTTCTGCATGTTACAAACTCCAGTTTAAAAATCAGGCTGCAGGTTCCCCAAATGCTTTTGTGTCTATCGCAACTAAGCCTTTCTTTCCAGGTGGTTCTGAGGAGAGTTTTATTTGTGAGAGTAAGTCCCCAGATTCTGTAGTTCGGAAGGAGTATTTGCCCTTTGTTTCTAAGGGTTCTGTGTCGCTTATGGGAGATAATTCTACCCCACGGCCCATTATTATCTTGAGGGATACTGGAGCTCTTCAATCTCTGATTTTGAAGGATATTTTGCTTTTTCTGATGAGTCTTCAGCGAACTCGGATGTTTTGCTTCAGGATAACGGTGGCAATTCTTCTGCTCCTCTCCATTTTGTGAATTTGACTTCAGATCTGATTTCTGATAAGGTGAAAGTTGGTGTTCTTGACTCTCTCCCAGTTCCAGGTGTCGATTTGTTGATCGGCAATGATCTTATGGGGCCAAAGTTGGTGCTGATCCCATTGTCACTGTTTCTCCGGAGAGTTCAGTTAGTACAGAAAAGTTGGAGGATCAATTTCCGGGTATTTTTCCTTCTTGTGCAGTGACTCGTTCAATGTCGAAAGGCATTTCTTCCAAGACTTCTTTGCCGAATGATACCATTTATGATTTGTAAGATACTTTCATGGATCATTCTTTTTGTGAGGTAGAGGCTGGTGACTTATCATCAAAGAGTAGTAACTCTTCAGGTCTTCTTGATAAGTCTGATAGTTTGTCAGGTGGTGATCACATTCTTTCCAGTGGGCAGCTTATTAGTGCACAGGTTGAGGATGTTGAATTGCAGAAGTTTGCTAGTAAGGCTGTTTCTTTTGAGGAGGTTAGCAAGGTTCCAGTTTGTTATTACTTCAAGGATGGTGTTCTGATGAGGAAATATAGGTTGCCGGATGTTCCCGCAGAGGATGAATGGAAACTGTATTATCAAATCGTGGTACCAAAATTATTTCGAAAGCTTGTACTTTCATTGGCACATGAAAGTCCCATGGCAGGTCATCTGGGTGTAAACAAAACTTGTGAGAAAAATTTGGCACATTTCTTTTGACCCAGTTTGAGACAAGATGTGGCTGAATTTTGTAAAACCTGTCATGCATGCCAAATTGTTGGAAAACCAAATCAGAAAATTCCTACCGCTCCTTTAAAAGCTATACCGGCTTTTGAGGAACCTTTCCGTAGAGTTATTATTAATTGTGTTGGTCCACTACCTAAGACTAAGTCTGGTTTTCAGTATCTTCTCTCTATCATGTGTGCTTCTACCAGATTTCCTGAAGCAATTCCACTTCGTGGAATTGTTGCTTTTGTGATTGCCAAGGCTTTGATCAAGTTTTTCACCTTAGTTGGTTTGCCAGATGTTGTTCAGTCTGATCAGGGCTCAAATTTTATGTCTAAGGTGTTTCAACAAGCTATGTACCAGTTGGGTGTTGGGCAAGTTAAGTCTAGTGCTTATCATCCGGAGTCACAGGGAGCTTTAGAGAGGTTTCATCAAACTTTGAAGAATATGATCAAGACTTACCGTATATGACCGTCTATAAGACGACCCCATGGATAAGACGACCCCCCAAACTTGACCCTTAAAATCAGTGTCAAAATGGTATGTTTCGTGCATAAGTCGATCCCCCACGATGGGGTCCTAATCGCGGCAAACACAGACCACAGACAACTGGCAGTTACCAATAATTATAACTTTGGTCCACATTATTCAAAGAATTCACTGTCATATATATTGTGTCTACTCACGGATCGAAACGAAGTGTAGTTGACAGAAAATGCATAATATAGCTTCTCTAAATATCATATGTATTGTAGCAACAAACTGGCTTACTTATTTTACCCCATTCAACAATCACGAACTGATTACAGCCTCGTTTTCCATTGACTGCTAGTTTACAGTAACATCGGTAAAAATGTGTGAATTTAAATGGCTTCCGTATTTTACCCCATTCCATGTGCTTACCACCTTTATGAGGGTCCGTATAACCTTAGTGTTGATCATATATATTTTACATAAAAACTGTAAATAAAATTCTTTGGGTTAAATAATAGTATTCTGTACTATATTTTACTGACGACTGCATCAGAATTCATCCCGTTATATTATTGTGCATGTTTGAACTTGTTCGCCGGGTAACGTGTGCACAGCTGATTGCTATTTCCGGCTTTGTGTACGAGACAAATGCGCACGGTAATCTTAATTAATTTATAGAGCAAAAACTGTAACTAAAATTACACAGTGCTAGGATATATTTCTTTGGGTTGAATAATGGTATTCTGTATTATATTTTACTGATGACTGCGTCAGAATTCATCCTGTTATATTATTGTGCATGTTTGAACTTGTTCGCCGGGAAACGTGTGCACAGCTGATTGCTATTTCTGGCTTTGTGTACGAGACAAATACACACGGTAATCTTAATCCCTGCAAATAATACAATGCCCAGCAAAAACAACTTATAACTTAAAAGGTAAATAATCTTGTCTAGTGATGTTTAATTGCAAATTTGACGTCTCTACTGACAAAGTCGTCTTCTGTTGTTTGTTCACGCGAAGTGATACGATGTTGTTTTCTTACCCCTGGAAAAAAGTTTGACGAAAGCGTAACCCATGGATAAGACGACCCCCTTCTACAGACTGCTTTTTTTGGTCCTCAAAATTCGGCTTATAGACGGTCATATACGGTATTGTTTTGAGACAGAGAAAGATTGGGATGAGGGTGTGCATTTGTTGTTGTTTGCTGTCAGGGAGTCAGTTCAGGAAAGTTTAGGGTTTAGCCCCTTTGAGCTTGTATTTGGTCATAGTGTGCGCGGGCCACTAAAACATTTAAAAGAACAATGGCTCAGTCACAATCCTGAGATCAATCTTTTAGACTATGTGTCTACATTTCGGGACAGACTCTCAAAAGCAAGTGAGTTGGCCAGACAAAACTTGAAAGTTTCACAAGCAAAATGAAACAAAACTATGACAGAAAGTGAAAAGAGAGAAATTCATTCATGGGGAGAAAGTGTTAGTCTTACTTCCCATTCCTGGTCAACCACTGAGAGCTAGATATCAAGGTCCATATGTTGTTGACAAAAAGGTTAGCGACGCAGACTATGTTGTCCTGACACCTGGCCGTCGTCATAAACAAAAGAGATTGTGTCATGTAAACATGATTAAGAAATACCATGACAGGTTAGAAACCAAACAGGTCAATTGTATTGCCACACTCTCCCCAGTTACTGATTGTATTAAAGACAATCGTGAATGTGTTGACAACATTGAGCAATGTGAAGTTTGATGACCTTAGTGATAATGTTTCACCAAAGTTAAGAAATTCTGATGTGTTAGCTCACCTTGATGAGAAACTATCACATTTATCCCCTGAGCAGAAAGTTCAAATGTCAGATTTGATCCATGAGTTCTCTCATTTATTTCCTGATGTGCCTGGCCGGATGTTGTTAGCCATGATATAGATGTAGGTGATGCTGTGCCTGTACAACACCCATATCGTATGAATCCAGTGAAACGTGAGATTCTGTGGAAACAAGTGAAATACATGCTGGACAATGACATTATTGTACCCAGTGACAGTCCGTGGAGTTCACCATGTGTTCTTGTGCCGAAGAGAGGAGGTGGTTGGCGCTGCTGTGCTGACATGAAAGCTGTCAATGCACTCTCACGAACTGATTTGTATCCAATACCGAGAGAGTGGACGATTGCATTGATCGCATTGGTCAAGCAAGATATATAAGTAAGTTTGACTTATTGAAGGGCTTCTAGCAGATTCCACTCACAGACCGTGCTCAGAAAATATCGGCATTTGCTACACCAGATGGACTGTATCAATACAAAGTGATGCCGTTTGGTTTGAAGAACGCACCAGCGACATTTCAGAGATTCGTCAACAATGTCACATCTGGTCTTGATAGTGTCGAAGCTTACATGGATGATGTCATCAATTACGACATGGAGTGGGAAGACCATCTGAAGAGAACTCGTGCTTTCTTCGATAGTATTACCTTAGGTTTTCGGGGTGTTGTACCCTTATTCCCTAGGCAATCTGTCTAGCCACTCTGGTTCTGGGGATGATGTAGCTAGATGGATAATCAAGGATAAGTCCAGTATGGTGTTCAAGTCCTGTTTATTGTAGGATGAATTCTTTCACAAAGGTCCTCAAATATTTCCTAGATTTCCTGGTTTACATACATCCCAGATTCACACATCTCCTGGAAGAACTTGTTGGTTTCTTTCTCAACTCCTAAGTTACAATTTCATCTGAGCCATTCTCTCAATATGCAGAGAGAACCTCTCAAGTCAACGGCAGGGCCCAGTCTCTCCCGCTCTCTCTCAGTCAGATAGTTTTTAGTTCTCTTCACAATTTCTGGGCTCCTCCCCCCGAAATGATGTCCTACCTCCTACAGAAATGACTCATATCCAATCTTAATAATTAGTTACTTTCATTAGTCCCTTTCGGAGACTTTATTTGGTACCATCAATTTCTTCCAGTGATAAAATGACATTTCTAGTTATCCTTAAGCCATACATCAACCCAACGTTGACATATCCGACTAATATCTCAGACTAGTAGATACTTAATCAAATCATTTCATTTCCTATGCATGCTCCTTTATTGACAAACTGACCAAACTGACCATCTGTATCCCAAATGTCCATCCACCCAATTTGTGTATAAACACCAGTTTGAACGTTTCACCCTCATTGATGTCAATTCAAAGAATTTGTTATTCCCCCAAGAAAAGTGAATCAATAACAGTTCAGTTAGCTTGGTCAATGCACTTTCCCAGTACATTTACCCTTCTGAACTTAACTTCAAATTTTCTTTAAATATTTATAAAATGTATATAATGTTTTCAACTCTAAATACCCTGGTTATACATGCCCTCCGTTGTAGAGCATGTCCCATGCGACTGATAAATGGCTTAAGTTCTAACATACATACACATATATCAAATACATAACAATTGTTTACATATCAATAAGTCAAGAATATAATATCAATGAGAAATATTAAATAAGTAACTACATATTTGAGGACCAGAAAACGCAAAATTCAAGTACAGGTAAGTGTCTCAGATAGGATCTGTCTTAGGTTGTACCTATCTGAGAAATGTAACAGACATGTTAGAGCAAATAATATTTTTAACAATTGCTGATTGAATATAATAAATGCAAACATTATAGGTATTACAAATCAAATCAACATCGAAAGTTTGGATGCTTGAACATTTTCTTTCCTTTTTCTTTACAAATCGTGATAGTTTTACAACACCATATCATACATCCAAATTATGAATGTATAAAGCATGCAACATCAGAATACAATATGGAATCATTTATACATGAGGACACTAGTATGTCTGAGTTCACGTAAGTTTGTAAAATGAATTAGATAATTCAAAGTCACATCAGCTTCTAAAATGAAACTTGAAAGTCATCACAAAGTTCTCCTGTCTTGAAGGAACTGAAGGTGAAATTAACTTTATATCTTGTTTGTGTTACTGTTGTACAAGGTGGTGGAGCAGAAAGACTACCTAACTCATGAATAAGTATTGGATATTGTTCACTTCCATGTATCAGTGGAAACAGAAATGAATAAAATTATGAGTACAAATAAGCATCCATATATGAGATAAGTTCTTGATATCCATTGCATGTCCCCAATCATAGACCATCTATTCATTAAGATAGGGTCAGTTGGGTATATGTAAATTATCTTATTCTCTTTTACTAACTTTATGTCTTTTGAAGACACTCTTTCGAATGACTTTACTTGATAAAGTTGAGTGTTGCTGCCATTGGACGTTACTGGTAACATCATAGAGACAAAGTAGTAGTGTAATGTCTGTACCTTGGAAGCTGTGTAGTATTTGAGTATTTCTATCCTTTGGAAGTCTATTTCATTACCAATGTATGATACTGTGTCTGTTCATACGTCAAGATTTCTCCCTTATAATGATTAAAGGTAGTACCCCAAAGAAACCCATAGGTATCTAAAACGCATGTCGTCAGTGGTATTGAGTTCCACCTCGTCAGTAGTGTCATCATCACCTTAAGTGTGAAACTGAATGGTCCTTTTGAACATCAACAATCAAATACGCTCCTCATTTCAAATACTCTGTTCCTGCTCCTTATCATAAGGAGTCAATATCTCTCCCTAGTGAAGGAATATCCAACAATCCCAATTGGTCGTCACCAATGTACCATACAACATATCATTCTCCCACAAGGGATGTTTACCACATCAAATAGAATGAAGAACACTGCGCATTGCTCATACAGTCTCTGTTCTTGAGAAAATAACATGCAGTACTCGTGGGTTAGTCAAATATTTCATATTAAAGGCCTTGTTAAACTATTTCAATTACTTTTTCTGTTCAGTCCCAGTCATAGGTAGTCATTCCTATGTTAATCTCTTACTTTGGTCTATCCAAATAGATTGTATGTCTTGTACTCATAAAACGCCTCTGACCAGGAAAGAATTTTTGTCTCCCATTGATGTAATTGGCCTCCGCTTACATTCCATGACCGATTTATAGGTGTTCACCCACGCTACGAGACAGGGGCCCGTTTCACGAAGCTCTCGTAGGCCTAAGATCTCGTAACTCCTACGATATATCTTACGATACCACGCTAAGGGCGTTTCACGAAAGTATCTTAGTACTCTCGTTGTTACGAGAAAACTTACGGTAACTTTTAGCTATCGTATTGCGAACTCTTTTGCTGAGAAGACTTGAAAAGAACATGGATTGCGAGTTACGTCCCTTTGTGTAAACAGACGACAACCCGCCGTACAATGGAGGACTTGAAATCAAAGGGAAGGGTGAGAAAAACGAATTTCTCGCCCTTTGAATTGGACATTTTAACGTCTGAAGTGGCCCAACACAGCAGCTATCTGTTTGGCAGATTTTCAGCAGTCATCACAGCTGCTGGCAAAAAGCGTCTTTGGAATGAGATCGCTGAAAAGTAAGTGATGATGGAGTCGATCTTTCTGATTTCAGCTTTATTAAATTTAAACACAATGCTAAAAAAACCCACAACGAATAAACACACTCCTTAATGTTATGTGTAACAAGTGTCATAAAAGCAAATGATGTAATACTTTGACAAACATAACATCATAAAAGATAATGACAACCTCGCTATAGGGATTAGTGGGCGTGACAGGTTACGGCGTCCTTAGATACAAAATGGCGATGGTGTCGGTATATTACGTACATTTGAGAATTTATCTTGTTATATGAAATACCTTCACTTGCTGAACATAATTTCAAACTACTTGTGTTTATATTACAAAAAAGATATCATCTTTCATTGTATTATGAACATGTTTTTGTTAATAGGATCAATGCAAATGCTAATTCCAGGAGGGATGGGGACGAAGTCCGTAAGAAATGGACTGACTTCAGGTGAGGAAACATTGATCTGTTCAAAACTGAACCTAAAGTTTTAGTTATTTATTTTCACAATGGAAGCTTAACTTATTTTCATGAGTAAATTTGTTTGACAATAACACAAAATTCAACATCAAGAACAATTTGATCAAAGCTTTAGGACAAGTTTAATTAATCTGCATTACAATTTGTAACATACTTTTTTCCCTCACTAAATACAAGTAATTAATTAATATGTAATGTACAAAGACCTTGCTACCAGTTATTTCACAAGGTAAACTAATATACATGATATAACGTATATGCCTTGAAAGAGGAAATATAAATATGAATTAGTTAACATACATGTATTCTTATTATGATACAGTATGTTGATAATACAGTAATGGTATTATCAAAATTTCTTAAATTTGTCTGAAATATCATGTGAGTTTGTTGGAATGTGTCATGATCATTTATACACTGTGGTTTTTACCTCTGGTTTTTACCAAAAACTCAATCTGAATAAAATTAGTGCTAATATGTGAACCTTAATCAAAGATTTTGAATTCTCCCAGGTCCTTAGTAAAAAAAGGAAATGATCAGAAGGAGGGAGATGAAGAAAACTGATGGCAGTCCAAGCCCTCAACCATTGTCGGATGTGGAAGAAAGGGTATGAGAAACATTCACTAATTAGCTCAAAATATGCTGAAAATAGATTCTCTGACAACTTCTCTTCATAGAAAGAAATTATGAATCACACTTACTAAGAATTTGAATCTATACCCTGGTGGTGTGAAGTAAATTATTCGTAAATTAGATTGGTTAGTTGTTGAAAATACAAAAAAGACAATATAGTGTATCAAAAATCACATTTTTATTAACAGGTAGCAAGTCTCATACCCACTTGCCAGTTAGAGGGTATTGAAGGTGGAATGGAGTCTGAATACTTTGAAACAAGTAAGAACTTAAGAAGCAGTATTGACATAAATACAGTATATCTCAGATATAAAAATATTTTTTCTATTCAATAAAACCATTTGAAAATAAATTAAAAGCAATTGTTTGATTTTTAGACAGATACTAAAATTTCAACAGATGTAAATAATGTAATTAATGTCATTACAGGTCCAACAGAGTCATGTGTGACCACTCAGTCTCCACCAGTGACCGAGGTCTCAGTGGACACCGGCGACAAGTGTGTCCCTGATACCCCAGTGGGAAGCTCTTCATGTGAAGGTTTGTTCACCCAGATATATATATCATACACCAAACAAACTGAACAGGACGCTTGTTATTCGCCTAATAGCAATATATGTTTTCAATGCTATTTCAATGATTTATCTGCTATCTCTCTCTCTCTCTCTCTCTCTCTCTCTCTCTCTCTCTGATCTCTCTCTCTCTCTCTCTCTCTCTCTCTCTCTGTTAAATGTTAAATGTTGACAGCTGCTACATTCTTGTGAGGATGAAGCTAGGTTTTCAATTGACTTCTTATTGCAAAATTGCAATTTAATGTTCTAATAATTTTTGTCAACAGATTTTATATCATCATTGCACAGTGTACTATCACCTCCCAACGTTGCAGTAAAGCCACCTTTCAAGCAGACAAAAAGGAAACATCATACTGGCAAGTCATTATAATGCATCCATCAATTTCATCATACTGATCCAAGTTATGTAATGTAATTGAAAAATGTTTTTCAACGGTAATTTTAGGATTTGATAATTGATGCCAGGCATTTCTTAATTACAGTGGCTGATGATCCATCTGACGACGACATTCAGAATATTGTCAAAATTGAAAAAGAAAAGTTAGATGTGTTGAGAAGAATAGCTCAGGCAATGGAGGAACGGAACATCATTGAAAGAGAAAAGTTGGAAATAAAGAAAAGGAGAATGGAGTTTGATTCAGTTTTAAGTATTGACCCTGTTATCAAATTTTGAATGGACTGAACCCTATACTAGGTGGCCTGTCAATGTTAACTAATTGTAAGACCAGACCAATTTCATTTATTGTTTTACAGAATTTTGTCCTCAGAAAACCTAAAGGCAGGAGGGAAAAATTATAAAAATAAAATAAAAATAATACTCTTTCTAAATGCTTAAAGTATTTTACTTTTGGCAATTTATGAAGTGTATGTAGAAACTAAAAAACTTTTTCTGGTAAGTTTACATTTTTGGCCAATAAATTCATTATGATATAATTTTTTTGAGAGAGGAAAATTAATATTTACTTTATTTTCTCATTCTAGAAAAAAAATTAAAAGCTACCAGCTGAACCGTAAAACAAGAAGTAAAACTGGTCTGGCCTAAAAGATCATTAATGGATATGTATTGCCAGAGAACAGAACCATTATCACCACTTGATGTGTATGTACCTTTCAAGTAAAATAGCAGTAATTTGATAATATAAGATGTTGGTTATTTTGGGCTGCTTTCCCATTTGTCAGCTTATTAAGAAACATCCTTTAATCCCAATTAATATAATTCCTGAAATATTTGACACCAAAATAGCACTTGTATTATGTATTGTAACATAAGATTCTCTTGTTTTTCTATGAATTGTTACACTGTACATATGCATTTAGGAATTTTAAAATATGCACATTCTTTATACATTTTATGTGAATCTCTCTCTAATGATATTTCTGCGAACAGTTTGTCCATCAGTCTGTGGTGAACCATCGGGAAAATGATTATCATCATTCTCATCTTCATCTAGGTCATGATCTACAAGACAGGGCATATTTCTACTTAGGCAAAAATTGTGCAGCTTGAAGCAGGCCATAATAATTTTGGAGCTTTTTGCTGGGGTGAAGGGAAGGCAGCCAGTGCTTTTGTGTAGACATCTGAAATTAGGAAATCCAAATTTAGAACAATGTGTGTGTGTGTGCATGTGTGTGAGTGAGAGAGAGAGAAATATATCTACATTTAACATATCACATTATTATATGATAATCATATAATAATTACAATATGATAAATAGATAAATGTGTTTTAATTTTTTTTGAACTGTTGAAGGAATTACAATGCAATCAAATTTTCATTTCATTACTTTACTTTTTTGTTCATTCACTAAACTTGCAAGGTTCATACCTGAATCTTGATTTTAAAACGCCAAAGGCCCTTTCTACTACATTTCTTGTTCTGCAGTGACAACTATTGTATCGCTCTTCTGGGCGTGTGTGTGCCTCTAGAATGGGTGTCAAGAGCCATGAACGACTTGGATACCTGACAGAACAGTAATGGAAAAGTGAACATAGTATTTATTATTTAGGTATTTTTAATACTTACAAAAGATGAACATATCTTTATAGTGTTTAAATCAAACTATGTTATAGTAAACCTTTAAGATGTTACTTTCATAAATGGAGAATTGCTTATGGATACTTACATTTTAGTAATTACTAAAACTGATAGCAACTATCCAGGATGTAAAGCATGTCAATCAGGTAAAACAAATTATATTGACACTAACCCTGAGTCACCTAGCAGCCAGCCATCTACAGGGTTTTTTTCCAGGTGTTGTCCCAGGGCAGAGCTAGACAGCACTGTTGCATCATGTGTTGCCCCAGGCCATCTACTAACCACATTAAGGAATCTAGAAATTAAACATATCTGTGGGTTAGTTCATTGGATATGACCAGTGTTGTAGTTTGATAAAATAAATATAAAAGTCCTTTACATTTCCATTTAAAAGTCACTATTTTTTCAGACTGTTTACAAACAGTTTTGTAACTTCAAAATTACTTACAATTTTCATGTTATCATCAACTCTAAATCATTATGTCATTACCATTTATTTGTGAAGATAAAAGTTACTTTTTCATATTTCAATGTATATACTTATTAGTTATTTTTGCATCACTTCATTGTTTTCCATAACATATAACTGTAAATACATTTCTGCTTATATCTTTTTATCAACTTGTAATGTACTAGTGACTAGATACATTCTTATGCAATGTTCTAAATTTATTTTCCATGCAATGACAGTCACTCAAGTAATGATACCTGCTTAATTTCTTCATCAGAAGCTTCATTGTGTATTTGCAAATGTATATAGGAAGTGTAAGTTTGTTTTTAAGTATATTGTATGTAAATATGTTCTATGGGCCTGTGACCTGAAACTATGACATAAAGACATTAATCAGTTACTGTGTTTTTCTTTTAAATCTTTTTTCATTTTAGGAGATCCATTTTTTAAATGAACCACAACTAGGGGAACTTACTCCAGTTTGTTTGGGGATAGATCTAACGTTATTGACACATTGATAAAACATGGGAGACGAAGTGAAGTGACTTCACTACTAAGTGTTGTACCTGAGTTTGTCATCGCACACAGCCTGTGCATTTATTGCATGATATCCTTTCCGGCACACGTAGGAGGGTTCCTCGTCACCAGTCGGAGCTTGGATAGGGATGAGCGTGCCTTCAATACATCCGAGAACTCGGGGGAAACCAGCCAGTTTATGGAAACCTTCCTTCACAACGCGCTGCTCACTCACAGAGGTCGGAAAGTGGATATTGTCCAACGAATCACAAATGGCATCTGTGGTAGCATGCAGGATACGCGAAACACTTGGGATGCTAATACCATGCATTTGGCCAATCTCTGAATAAAACCCTCCTTTCGACAAAAATCGCAGTGTTGCGAGCATTTGGGTTCCTGGTGAAATCGGCACGGAACGCTTGGTGTCTCTTTGAAGGTAGGGACGAGTGAGATTAATTAGCTCAAAACAAGAGGCCCTGTCCATACGATAGTTCATAAACAGTTCGTCGTCACTTACGATGTCCAGTAGCAATGTTCGATCCCGAAAAACACGCTGTTTTTGAATACTTTTCTTGCTGAGTTTCTCTTTTAACAACATATAATACGCCATTTTGTTTTAGACTTACGAGAATAAAGCTCATTTACGAGAGCAAATACTTACCGTAATTTTTCTCGTAAATTTAAGGTATCGTAAGCCTACGAGAGTTTCGTGAAACGCCCATAAAATCGTAAGATTGTGCTACGAGAAAAGTTACGAGATCTTAGGCCTACGAGAGCTTCGTGAAACGGGCCCCTGATCGACACTCCGTCCTTCGTCCCAAATGAATTCATCGTTAGTCTTTCGACTGTCCTCATATTTCAGCAACCTGAGGTAGATGCCAATCTACCCCACACTAGAGAGTGTCAGTCATCTCTAGACTCTTTTGAGCTTTTCTGTTCACTAATGCAGTCCCTCTGCTTCATATAAAGGCGGTATCTCCGCTACAAATTCATCAAGTCTCACTGGTGCGGTCTCTCTCCGCTACAAATTCATCAAGTCTCACTGGTGCGGTCTCTCTCCGCTAAAATGCTCTATGGCCATAGGCAGCTTATATCTCCGCTTTATATACATCAATTCTCATAGTGCAGGCATGTCCCTCTGCTTCATATTCATCAATTCTCACAAATGCGGTCTCTCCGCTTCATAAACATCAATTTTCATAGGCGCGGGCATGTCCTCCGCGACTTTTCCATAACAATTCTCATAACTTTTGGGTACCCATATAAGTTGACACGTGTCATGATAAAGTGGGACTTAGAAATATGTCTTACTATCTTATACTCGGAGATTCAGGAACATTTAGATCAGGAGTCTTATCGTTTGGTCTTGTACTTCCGTTTCGCTTTTCCTTTCATTGTTTTTCTGATGTGGAAGTCTTCCACTATTTCTGCTGGGTGAAATTCCCATAGGACCTATTTACTTTCTGTGACACCTACATACCGGACCTCGTACAATTTACCCCTGTAATCCAACATACATTCTCTATTGCTTCAATTTGTCTGTCCTCTGTTGCAGGACTGGTTCCAAAGAATGGTCCTTGCTAAGATTTATTGTGTTTCCTACTTAACCCTTTTCGTCCCTAAAACAACTATTTTCGTTTGTCTGTCATGTCAGTTACAGCTGACATTAAATTGTCAAAATCAGATTGAGGTAAGGTATCTGGAAACATAGGTGTAACTCCACCTGTGGTACCACCTGTGATTTCCTGATCTAAATTATATCACCTATATCAATTGATACACCTGGAACACCTGATAGTGTACCTGTGGACATACCTGAACACTCACCTATAGTCATGTGTCACCCGATGACTCACCTGTAGTCATATCAGTGACACCAGATGACCTACCTGTGTCATCACCAAAAGGTACAGTGTGTATGTGTACATCATTAAACAATCTGAGTTGTCACCTGCACAATTGACAGGGTACACAGATCGATGGGCCATCAATAGGTGAGCCAACCTGTAATGACAGGTCACTTTGATTATCCGACATGGAGGTAAGTTACCATGTGTACCTGAGTGCATGGCCAAAACCATATCAGGACATGTCATATAGTCTTCAACACTATCAGTCAAAAAACTGTCACCTAACATCTGAGTCCTACTGTCAGAGTCAACTTGGTAAAAAAACGTCACCTGTGTCGACTTGTATAAAGTGTGCGCTGTTTCCAGTATTGGTCTCGCTATACATATCATCAAAGACAAATTTCTTTATTTCCCATATTCCTACCAAAGCAGGTGTTTCAATTTCTCAACTGGTAGTGTTTATCAATCTAAATGATGCTATTTGATTATAGGTGAAGTGATACCTCTAGTACCTAACACATGTAAAGATTTTGTAACAGACTCAGTTGGTTCAATGACCCCCTAATTCAGTGTCTGGGTTATTCACATAAACATGTAATAGTGTTTCTATACTGGACCCTGGAATTAGCAAAAGTAAGCAATGAACTTCGTCTCTGCAAGTCCTTAAGTCTAAGTTACTGAGTCAATCCATTGCGACTTAAATCAATGGTAATTTACTGTCTCTGTAACAAAAAATGTAAACCTAACAATGCATCAACAGACATGTTGAATGTACCTAAAACGCTTGATCAATGCTTGAGATATACATAAAACATTTAACTGATTCCAATCTGCTCCAACCAATGTCCTTGCACCTTGTTTTGTAATAGGAAAATAGCTCTCATTCTTGTTAAATGAGAAAATATCTGATTTCATGCAGCTCAAACTGGCACCTGAGTCACATAGCACATTGCATGATTTCCCTAAATCTTAACCCTAATACCGCTAAGGGATAATCCCACACTACATGTCAAAATAACAACATCACTCGAATCAATATTCTTACTGTGATTTGGCTCTTGATCATCTTCAATTGTAAATGTGTGCCTACCGCTCTTAATAGCATTATCATGAACGTGTGCTAATTCATCACCAGGTTCACACCCTCATTTAGCATCACACTGTGACTTTGGCAAAAGTTTGGCTCAGAAAAACAGAATCAGCTAATGTGGCAATCCTACCACATCAATAACATTGTAATATTCTAGCAAAGTACTCAGACATACTAAAATGTGTCCTACCGCAACCTCTGCATATCCTCTTAGGATGTGGCATCTGTGTACCATCCATATGGTTGATAGGGTCCATATAGTTCATATGGTCCATAGTACCCAGGTCTGTCTATGGACCTAGACCTCTGATACAGAGATCCTGGTTTCTGTCCCTGAGAGCTATGAAAGTTCTGTGTCCAACTAGGCTCTTGAGGCTGAAATCCTGAATTGTCCCGAATGTCACTCTGGAATGTCACTCGGCAAGGAGAAGCATTACGCCGTCCATATGAATTGTCTCTATAGCCACGTCCATATGAATTGTCTCTCTGGTCCCTTGAGTTCTCCCTCGATGTCAAGGATAATATTTGTCCCTTTAAGTCCTCAATAACAGCTACAAGTCTATCTGAGGAGGGCGATGCACTACCAAAAGCAGCGTCTCCCATCCTTGCACTCTCCAGCACCTCATCTTTCGTATCGTGAGGCCTGGTCAAGATAAATTGCTTTATCTGAGGTTTTGAGTTTCTGATCACAGCGTCTTTGACAAAATTGTCGTCAAGACGATCAAGACTCCTGGCCTCATACTCAAGGTCTTGTAGGAAGTCCTCAAAGTTCTCAGAGTCTTTTTGCTTCCTGCTATACAACTTATCTAACCTATCATATATTTTCACAGAATTTTGCTTGTACCTAGCAAGAAAAGCAGCTTTTACTTCCTCCCAAGTATCATCTTCAAAATCCTTTGCCTCAAACCACTTGAAAGCTTTGCCATCTAACCACAAACTGAAAGCTTCTTTCTTACCCTCATCAGAATAATTGTTCAGAGAGGTAAACTTTTCATAACGCTTCAACCAAGCACTGGCCTTAGCTGATTCACTACCATCAAATTTCTCAAGATTGATGTGACCAAGGGCCAAAGTATTAGCCAATGTACAAACACTTCTGTCTAGTCTGTCTGGGTTATCCCCACAATACTGTGAAAAGAAACTAGACTGACCCTCTCTCTTAACTTGTGCTGCCGCACCCTCTTCTCTATCATACGGCATTTTGATAGTAACAGTTGTATCTACAGTAGACTCGGCAAAACGATCTAACTCTTTCTGAGAAGTTGGTGAAATAAAGGATGCACCTCTGTCTCTAATAGGAGATCTAACAACTGGATTAGTTACAGTAGCAAATGTTGGTGAGAATGCTGGCAAATCAAGAGAGGCATTAGCACAGTTAATGGGAGTAGAAAACCTTACTACTGTACCCTCATCATCAGATGACATGACGTGATATAACACATAATGAGTACAAACAATAGTCACAAGATAGATAAAAAGCAGAGTCTCACAGTACACAAGCTAAACAGTCAATGCACACATTGAAGAAAGTTACTAATCACACAAGTAAGCTGCTGGGGGTCTGTCCCGCTGAACTGTCCAACACCAGGAAATCAATAACACTGTAGTGGTAGTGACCACACTGTCCAGAAAATCAATAAGTCCCGGGGCCCACAGATTTAATGGTCACTGTCAGGCTTGGGAGAGGTCTTCACACGGTTGAAAGGCAAAATGCACCCTTTTCAGTAAATCAGGACATAACCTACCATGAATGGCAACAGTCTCTTCCAGGTCCACATAGCACATACCCATAGCAGATGGAAACAGTTCACGTACCTCTCCTCATTAGTTGCAAGTCCAACAGAATCATAACTTTCCACACACCATGAAAAATTTGAGCACAGTACAGAGAACTTAAAGCAATCTCCACCATTTATTACCTTAGGTTTTCGGGGTGTTGTACCCTTATTCCCTAGGCAATCTGTCTAGCCACTCTGGTTCTGGGGATGATGTAGCTAGATGGATAATCAAGGATAAGTCCAGTATGGTGTTCAAGTCCTGTTTATTGTAGCATGAATTCTTTCACAAAGGTCCTCAAATATTTCCTAGATTTCCTGGTTTACATACATCCCAGATTCACACATCTCCTGGAAGAACTTGTTGGTTTCTTTCTCAACTCCTAAGTTACAATTTCATCTGAGCCATTCTCTCAATATGCAGAGAGAACCTCTCAAGTCAACGGCAGGGCCCAGTCTCTCCCGCTCTCTCTCAGTCAGATAGTTTTTAGTTCTCTTCACAATTTCTGGGCTCCTCCCCCCGAAATGATGTCCTACCTCCTACAGAAATGACTCATATCCAATCTTAATAATTAGTTACTTTCATTAGTCCCTTTCGGAGACTTTATTTGGTACCATCAATTTCTTCCAGTGATAAAATGACATTTCTAGTTATCCTTAAGCCATACATCAACCCAACGTTGACATATCCGACTAATATCTCAGACTAGTAGATACTTAATCAAATCATTTCATTTCCTATGCATGCTCCTTTATTGACAAACTGACCAAACTGACCATCTGTATCCCAAATGTCCATCCACCCAATTTGTGTATAAACACCAGTTTGAACGTTTCACCCTCATTGATGTCAATTCAGAGAATTTGTTATTCCCCCCAAGAAAAGTGAATCAATAACAGTTCAGTTAGCTTGGTCAATGCACTTTCCCAGTACATTTACCCTTCTGAACTTAACTTCAAATTTTCTTTAAATATTTATAAAATGTATATAATGTTTTCAACTCTAAATACCCTGGTTATAATAGACTGTCTGAAGCAAAATTGACTGTGAATCTTGCAAAGTGTGAATTTGGGAAGGCACGAGTTGAATTTTTAGGGCACGTTGTAGGGCACGGCCAGGTACTGCCAGTTCATGCTAAGGTTAAAGCTATTGTACATTTTCCAGTACCTCAGTCTAAGAGAGAACTCATGAGATTCTTGGGTATGGCAGGCTATTATAAAAAGTTTTGTCAAAATTTCTCAGATGTTGTAACACCACTTACCAACCTTTTGGTGGAAAAAGGTAAAATTCCAGTGGGATAGCAGTTGTCAGACTGCATTTGAAAAAGTCAAAGCCGTACTCATGAATTCTCCAGTATTGCAGGCACCAAATTTTGAGAGAGCATTTAAGTTACAAATTGATGCAAGTGATGTAGGTGCAGGTGCTGTCCTGATTCAAGAGGATGATTCGGGAATTGAACATCCAGTTTGTTATTTTTCCAAGAAGTTTGACAAGCATCAAATAAATTATTCTACCATTGAGAAAGAGACATTAGGTCTTTTGCTAGCTTTGCAGCATTTTGAAGTGTAGTTAGGTATCACTACTTTGCCAACTGAAGTGTTTACTGATCACTGAAGAACAAGAATCAAAGACTTATGAAGTGGAGTTTGACTTTGCAAGGGTTCAATCTTGTGATTAGACACATTAAAGGCAAAGAAAATGTTTGTGCTGATGCACTTTCCAGATTGTAAATGTATAATGACTTGATGCTGTATGTTTGTATCTGCATTATATCATAGTATTTCTGGAAGATGTTTCTCATGTTATTCATATTATTACATGTCATCTTATTATGTTAGTATTTTGCTATGATTGTAACAGAAAGTTTCTGTGAAGCTTTCTTTTCCTTAAGGGGGGGAGAGTTATGAGAGTGTGTTTTTCGTAATTTGTAATAACATTGGTTAGGTGATGATAATTATGAGTCACAATGTTTAAAGTTTTGAGTGTTGGTTGCGGGTCACATTTTGCGTCATATATGTTCAATGGCAACAGTATTTTAATGGCACGCCTTTATGATAGAGCCCAAGAGTTACCTCCCTTGACCAGATGTTTATGTTTTGACATCGTTGACACATTTCGAGAAAGATCTAAGTGGTTAATGATACAGCCATGCTTTGCTGGAAAGTTCGAGAATCTGTGTCAGTATATATAAAGGCTCGCTGTTGCGTGGTGCGAGGCAAGGACTGACACAAGGACTGAAACAAGGACTAACACACGGAATTACATGGGACTTTCAATATCACTGGAGTTGCCCATCGTTGTTTGCCTTCGTCACAACGCCATGGTCTGAACCTGACACTTCGTGCCTGACTGCTTTCATTTGTAAACAAGCTTCATTTAGAATATCTGATCTCACTGTGGTTACCACAACTCTGGTGAGTTAATATTTTATATGTGACTCAATTGTGATTCAACTGCATTGTATTAGAAATCTGTATTGTGATTCATTGTAGCTTGCTTAGTGTTTGCTCAATATATTATTGAATATTTCAGACTTGTCCGTGTTATATTTTGCTGGTTCAAAGGGGGATTCTTAAACCTTTTGTCACGGCAATTATTTAACTATAACATTACACTGCACGTGCCTTGTTCATGCATGTATTACCTAAAATGTCAAATATTCAAGCCTTTTTCAAAAGGTATAGAGATAAGTTTTTGAAGGATTCAGTCCTCAGTGAGCACAATGGCACATGTCATATATGGACTGGAGCATGCAAGCACAGTGGGTATGGGATAGTGAGGTATTTTTGCCCCATACCCTACAGTGGCGTACTACACATGCCCACCGGCTTAGTTTTTTGGTGCACAGTGAAAACTTCAACATAGGTGATTACGACATCAGCCATTGGTGCCACAACAATAAATGCACCTATGTTGAACACTTGTATGCTGAACCACATAGCATCAATGCAGACAGAGTGGCCTGTGTAAACAGGGGATATGTGTAAAGGGCATGCACCATTCCCAGATTGCCTTTTGGAATTGAAGCTATATATGAACACAATAACAAAGGGAAAGTATGTTAAAAATACTATATGATATAATATAGTAAAAGTTTATTTGTCCACTAGTGTACCAATGATAATACCTCTGTTACAATGGTATTATACTTGATTAGCGGAAAGCTGAGAGATGTATTTAAACATAAATTTGCACAATGTTGGTCATAAGCAAGTAATTAGCTTATAAAGTTCTGCAGCTTTACTGCACATTTTGAATAGGAATGTTCATGTTTTTTGTTGAAACATGGCACAGGATCTAATTGGCCCTTTCTGTAGTCCCCACTGTGTTTGTCGGTCTGTTTAGACTTTCAATGTTCACAGATTTTGATTCCATTGTATAAGTTTCCTTTTGACAACACTAGGACTTTTCTGATATTCTTTGTGATAGGCAGCCTCCGTGTCCATTTGTTCAAGTGACTGCACAGCCCGACTTGAAAGTGTGACTCCAGAATTGTGGCACTTGTCGCTTGCTGATGTCCCAAGGCAATTGTTGAGCCTGTGAATAGTCCAGGAAGCCCTCCCAATCATGTTCCTTGAAAAGTTTACATTCTTTGGCAAAGAAATACTCAGGGATCGATTGGCGGCTTCAAATTTCTGGGTGTCTGTGTAGAATTTCATTTGTTCAGCAACTTCCACACTTAGCTTCATTTTGAGAATTTCATGAAGTAAGTGTTTGTCGTTGTCATCCATGTTGAAATGTGTAATATTGTTGCAGCTGAGGAACATGGAGCGCTGCCACCAGCTGTTTGTTACACCTCCTCGACACACAACTGAGTACCAGGCACACCTGGAGCAGTTGCCGCTGTAGCACTTCAGGGTTGCTTCGAGCACTCGAGGTAACATACTACGAAGTGTTTTCATGTCGCCAGCATGATCCTTCATTAGTTCTTTTAGTATCAGGCTGCACCGTGCTTTCACATCCTGACTCAGCACCTGCTTTGCTTCCATTTTATGTGTACCAGTACGTGCAGTGCCAGGGAACATTGTTACCTGGGGTGTTATGGGGTGTTGTACCCTTATCATCCTAGGCAATCTGTCTAGCCACTCTGGTTCTGGGGATGATGTAGCTAGATGGATAATCAAAGATAAGTCCAGTATGGTGTTCAAGTCCTGTTTATTTTAACATGAATTCTTTCACAAAGGTCCTCAAATATTTCCTAGCTTTCCTGGTTTACATATAACACATATTCACAAATCTCCTGGAAGAACTTGTTGGTTTCTTTCACAACTCCTAAAGTTACAATTTCATCTGAGCCATTCTCTCAATATGCAGAGAGAACCTCTCAAGTCAACGGCAGGGCCCAGAGTCTCCCGCTCTCTCAGTCAGCTAAGTTTTGGTTCTCTTCACAATTTTTGGCTCCTCCCCCCTGAAATGATGTCCTACCTCCTACAGAAATGACTCATATCCAATCTTAATAATTAGTTACTTTCATTAGTCCCTTCCGGAGACTTTATTTGGTACCATCAATTTCTTCCAGTGATAAAATGACATTGCTAGTTATCCTTAAGCCATACATCAACCAAACCATGACATATCTAACTAATATCTCAGACTAGTAGATACTTAATCAAATCATTTCATTTCCTATGCATGCCCCTTTATTGACAAACTGACCAAACTGACCATCTGTATCCCAAATGTCCATCCGCCCAATTTGTATAGAAACACCAGTTTGAACCTTTCACCCTCATTTATATCAATTTAGAGAAATTGTTATTCTCCCAAGAAAAGTGAATCAATAACAGTTCGGTTAGCTTGGTCAACGCACTTTCCCAGTACATTCACCCTTCTTAACTTGACTTCAAATTTTCCTTAAATATTTATATAATGTATATAATGTTTTCAACTCTAAATACCCTGGTTATACATGCCCCTCCCGTTGTAGAGCATGTCCCATGCGACTGATAAATGGCTTAAGTTCTAACATACATTAACATATATCAAATACATAACAATTGTGAAGATTTGTATACATATCAATAAGTCAAGAATACAATAT
Source organism: Haliotis rubra (assembly GCF_003918875.1). Classification (NCBI taxonomy): domain Eukaryota; kingdom Metazoa; phylum Mollusca; class Gastropoda; order Lepetellida; family Haliotidae; genus Haliotis; species Haliotis rubra. The sequence goes on from NW_025765655.1 coordinate 52,964, forward strand.
CAATGAGAAATATCAAATAAGTAACTACATATTTGAAGACCAGAAAACGCAAAATTCAAATACAGGTAAGTGTCTCAGATAGGATCTGTCTTAGGTTGTACCAATCTGAGAAGTGTAACAGACATGTTAGAGCAAATAACATTTTTGACAATTGCTGATTGAATATAATAAATGCAAACAGTATAGGTATTACAAATCAAATCAAATATCGAAAGTTTGGATTCTTGAACATTTTCTTCTGATTTTTCTTTACAAATCGTGATAGTTGTACAACACCATATTATACATCCAAATTATAAATGTACAAAGCATGCAACATCAGAATACAATATGGAATCATTTATACATGAGGACACTAGTATGTCTGAGTTCACATAAGTTTGTAAAATGAATTAGATTATTCAAAGTCACATCAGCTTTTAAAATGAAACTTGAAAGTCATCACAAAGTTCTCCTGTCTTGAAGGAACTGAAGGTGAAATTAACTTTATATCTTGTTTGTGTTACTGTTGTACAAGGTGGTGGAGCAGAAAGACTACCTAACTCATGAATAAGTATTGGATATTGTTCACTTCCATGTATCAGTGGAAACAGAAATGAATAAAATTATGAGTACAAATAAGCACCCATATATGAGATATGAAGTTCTTGATATCCATTGCATGTCCCCAATCAGAGTCCAGCTATTCATTAAGATAGGGTCAGTTGGGTATATGTAAATTATCTTATTCTCTTTTATTAACTTTATGGCTCTTGAAGACACTCTTTCGAATGACTTTTCTTGATAAAGTTGAGTGTTTCTGCCATTGGACGTTACTGGTAACATCATAGAGACAAAGTAGTAGTATAATGTCTGTACCTTAGAAGCTGTGTAGTATTTGACTATTTCTATCCTTTGAAAGTCAATTCTATTACCAATGTATGCTTCTGTGTCTGTTCATACGTCAAGATTTCTCCCTTATAATGATTAAAGGTAGTACCCCAAAGAAACCCATAGGTATCTAAAACGCATGTCGTCAGTGGTATTGAGTTCCACCTCGTCAGTAGTGTCATCATCACCTGAAGTGTGAGCTGAAAGGTCCTTTTGAACATCAACAATCAAATACGCTCCTCATTTCAAATACTCTGTTCCTGCTCCTTATCATAAGGAGTCAATATCTCTCCCTAGTGAAGGAATATCCAACAATCCCAATTGGTCGTCACCAATGTACCATACAACATATCACTCTCCCACAAGGGATGTTTACCACATCAAATAGACTGAAGAACAGTGCACATTGCTCATACAGTCTCTGTTCATAAGAAAATAACATGCAGTACTCGTGGGTCAGTCAAATATTACATATTAAAGGCCTTGTTAAACTATTTAATCACTTAGTCAGTTCAGTCCCAGTCATAGGTAGTCATTCTTATGTTAATCTCTTACTTTGATCTATCAACCAATTCTATTCATATTCAGATGAATCCTCTGTACGTCTTGTACTCTCAAAAACGCCTCTGACCAGGAAAAAAAAATTGTCTCCCATTGATGTAATTGGCCTCCGCTTACACTCCACAACCGATTTATAGGTCTTCACCCACGCTACGAGACAGATCGACACTCCGTCCTTCGTCCCGAATGAATTCATCGTTAGTCTTTCGACTGTCCTCATATTTCAGCAATCTGAGGTAGATGCCTATCTACCCCACACTAGAGAGTGTCAGTCATCTCTAGACTCTTTTGAGCTTTTCCGTTCACTAATGCAGTCCCTCTGCTTCATATAAAGGCGGTTATGGTTAAAATCAGCTCTGTAACATTGTCGGAACTGTCCTTGAGCCAAGTGGGTGGGGTCAGCTAGTCTTTGCACCTTCCACATTGGGTCCAACACTTTCAGAGCTTTGTCTAGTCCATCTGCACACCTAGAATCCCCATCGGTAGTTGCATACTTTATAAACACACCCTGTAGTGCGAGCTGATTTCCAATGTCTTGTCCAATGTTGAACTCAGACAATGGAGTGAAAGCCGACATGTTTGCAGTACAGTCTGGGTGCCCCCCTGGACATTTCACATCCATGCCCTTTCCTTTCAACCAGGCACAAGTCCAGCAGAGCTTGTTCTGGAATGATGCACTGATTATGAACTTATTGTTGGTTACAGTTTCGCAGTCGGTGCCATGGCTTCTTCCTGCTTGCTATTGTTGTCGAGTTGTATCGGCCATCCATTGCAATGTTCATTTCACATGGCTTTGTACCCCTCTTTCGATTAACATCCTTCACTAACTCCACCTTTTCAGCCATATCCTTACTGTTAAGTTCAGTTACAGCCTTAGCCACAATGTTGGAGGTCCTTTGCATACTGCCCCTGCATGGGGGTGGAATGTCCATGTTGGCCATAATCAGCCTCCCTCTCTTGTTTTCTATAGGTGTGTCTTGTAGACCCAAGGCAAGTCCGACTTTAGGTGCTGCTGGGTTTGGTCCAGGTTTCCCCGTCTGGATTTCCTTGTACAATTTCATCTTGGGTGCTACAAAGTCACACATGGCACATTTCAGTGTCATTTTCCAAAACATACCCCATTTTCTCTCCTTGGCTATGTGCAGCTGAGCGTCATCACAGTTAGTTGATGTTGAGCGATGCAGCCGCAGAGCTGTGTTCCATGCTTCGGCCACCTTTTCAATGTCGACTGGTCGCATACCCTTCAAGTCATGTTTGCTATACTCTTGTTTCAGGTGAAGCTTGCTGGCTGAAGTGGGACGCAGAAGCCTCACTGAAGTAGATATACCTTCGCAGTCAGGCGTTGACAGCCCAGTTCCATCCAGCCTTGACTTGGTGAACAGGGAGAAGTCTTTTGCATTGAACCTAGTCACAGTCCTGGGTATCTTCAGTCTTCAGATTCAAGGGTGAGATCTTTGTTCCAGAGAGTATGGCCTTGGCTGAAATGTAACTTTATTCGCTTGCGGTCACCTTTCATGGTGAGTGTGTTCAACTGAACTAATGATAGAAACTGTGTACAGTGTGATGATTCTCAGCTAACTGAAAGCTGCATGACATCATAATGCTTTACAAATATCACATCAAATGAAAGAGGAAGGTTCGTGACAGAGTGCTATAGCCTCAAAACGCGATTTGGCGAAAGTCATATTTTGACCTCCCGGAGGCTGAAAGAGGGTACACCATGAGGTGAGAATAGGTGAAAAGGTGAAAATTGAGCTAGAGATGTTTAGACCGGTTCACATGAAAGAGGAAGGTTCGTGGCGGAGTGCTATAGCCTCAAAACGCGATTCGGGGAAGGTCATATTTTGACCTCCCGGAGGCCGAAAGAGGGTACACCATGAGGTGAGAATAGGTGAAAAGGTGAAAATGGAGCTAGAGATGTTTTGACCGGTTCACATGAAAGAGGAAGGTTCGTGACGGAGTGCTATAGCCTCAAAACGCGATTCGGCGAAAGTCATATTTTGATCTCCCGGATGCCAAAAGAGGGTACACCATGAGGTGAGATTAGGTGAAAAGGTGAAAATGGAGCTAGAGATGTTTTGACCGATTCACATGAAAGATGAAAGTTCGTGACGGAGTGCTATAGCCTCAAAACATGATTCGGCGAAAGCCATATTTTGACCTCCCGGACGCCGAAAGAGGGTGCACCATGAGGTGAGAATAGGTGAAAAGGTAAAAATTGAGCTAGAGATGTTTTGACCGGTTCAAATGAAAGAGGATGGTTCGTGACAGATTGCGATAGCCTCAAAACGCGGTTCGGTGAAAGTCATATTTTGACCTCCCGCAGGCCGAAAGAGGGTACACCATGAGGTGAGAATAGGTGAAAAGGTGAAAATTGAGCTAGAGATATTTTGACCGGTTCAAATGAAAGAGGAAGGTTCGTGACGGATTGCTATAGCCTCAAAACGCGATTCGGCGAAAGTCATATTTTGACCTCCCAGAGGCTGAAAGAGGGTACACCATGAGGTGAGAATAGGTGAAAAGGTGAAAATTGAGCTAGAAATGTTTTGACCGGTTCACATGAAAGAGGAAGGTTCGTGACGGAGTGCTAGAGCGTCGAAACGCCATTCAGAGAAAGAAAACGTGAAAATGGAGCTAGACATGTTTTGACCAGTTCAAGTGAAAGATGAAGGTTCGTGACGGATTGCTAGAGCCTCAAAACGCGATTCGGCAAAAGTCATAATTTTACCTCCCGGAGGCCGAAAGAGTGTACACCATGAGGTGAGAATAGGTGAAAAGGTGAAAATGGAGCTAGACATGTTTTGACCGGTTCAAATGAAAGAGGAAGGTTCATGACGGAGTGCTAGAGCCTCAAAACGCGATTCGGCGAAAGTCATATTTTGACCTCCCGGAGGCCGAAAGTGGGTACACCATGGGGTGAGAAAAGGGGACAACATGCTACGCCAACACGGCCATAAGGTCTTGAGATTACCACCGTACCACTGTGAACTCAACCCAATAGAACTTATCTGGGTAGACCTTAAAAGTACAGTGGCCCGGAAAAATCAATCATTCAAGTTTAATGATGTCAAGCACATTGTCAACACTGCTATATGTGACATTGACATTGCACGCTGGCATGCATGTGTTGAACATGTCAAGAAGGTGGAGAAAGAGTACTGGCTCAAAGATGGCTTGAAGGAGCAAACAGTTAATCCAGTTGTCATTCGTCTGGACACTGATGACTCCTCTGTGGAAGAGTGGAGTGAACTTGATGAAGTTTAATTCTGTTATTATATTTACAGATAATAATAGTATCCAGCCAGATATGCTCAAAGAAATATAACTTCTTTTAACAATGGCAGCACTGACTAATTCCAACGACTTAAAGTGTAACATGAAACACTCATTTCACATAAAATTATCATGAAAATATAAATATTAACTATCTATATGCTTCAAGCTATTAGAAATGCATTGCTTAATTTGGAATGTGAACGACATAAAAACATAACACTTTTGTCTTCATTCTATCTTTTCTTCAATGAGTGTGCATGATTGTGTGTGCTTGTGTCCAAGGGAACGGGGCTTTAACAGTTGTTGAGTTCTAACCATAGGTGGTCCGATTAATGATTTAGTGTAAATATACTTTCTGTGTTCTTTAAATGCATTTCCACTTAGGTACTGCATAAACAAAATATGACATTAACATTACAAATTTCAAGATTTTAACCTACAGAATAATTCTCACTAATGGGTTTTGTGGTTAATGTTGAACAACTCAGAGAAACAAACTCCGTATGATGGTTAACAGTTGGCGCCCACCTTACCCTATTCACGACCTGTGACACCTCTTCATACCTGTCACGTGCATAGCTGACCTACATTGACGAACGTTGACCTTTATGACCCAAAACTGCCGCTGTTACAGGTCATTGGCTCCCTCCCTCTGCAAGCCGTCTGCGTTCTGCTGTTTATTTTGTTGACAGTTACATAGACAGATTCTTTAATACAAATGCATAAAATCGGTGATTTACAATGTGATTAGGTTGTCTGACACAACATCCACTTGCACAGTTTGAGATCGATTGGGTCATTGGATAAAGAGATATTTACAAAAAAACGGGTCCACATGCATTTCATGCCAAACTATAGGCCATGTCAGCATGTTGCCACATGAAGTTCCCATTAGGCCATGTCAGCATGTTGCCACATGAGTTATTGCACAAAATGTCAACAGGGATCCAAATTGGCCTCTAAGACTGGAAATTCCTTGGGATTACCTGAGTCGTGATGTTTGTAGGGTCCTTCAGGAAAGGAACTGTTTGTCACCAAGTGGACTTGTAAGTAAAACTGTAGATGCAGTTAGGAAGAAAACAGAATGAGCCTCTAAGCTCCACATTGGTATTACTGCACAAGAGATGGCTGCTGAATTTCCTGACAGCTTAGATGATGGATTTCAAAAGTAGGACAAAGTAATATATCTGCTAGAATATCGAAAATTTCTACAAATCTATTGCAACTGTTGTAATATCATTTTATAATCAATGTGGAAGAGCATGTTTTACGACTAGTACATAATTGTTCTTGATTACATGTACTGGTATGAGTTGATGTAGAACTTAATACCGTTAGTAAGTACTTGGGATTTATCAAGGTCTGTCAGTCAGTCATAGTGAGTTGCCATGTTCTAATTCACATCATCTATATGCACAACGTTGTGTATATTGTACCCGATGTCGTGTATATTGTGGTACAATAAACACGACTGGGAAATTTCCATCCCTGCTTTGCAAGACATGCTGTGATTAGTAGATAGCTTTTAAACTGGTTACAAGCCCTAGTATCGCCTGAGTTCAAGCGTAACAGTAGGTGGACGTGATCCGGGTCATTTAAGGGTTATTTTTAGCCATGGTATAGGGTTGTGACATCCCAGATGTATCCTGGGTCGGGCTTTGACATCTGGATTTATTACCCTTTAGATAAATTTGTCAAATTCTGATTGGTTAATAGCAAAAGCATACGAAACCATGTTGGCGGATTTGCCAGGGTGTACGAACCATACACCCCTTAAAATCTGCCACGTGACACACTACACGGGTTGTACGAATGACCTTGATCTCAGATGGAATGTGGCTGCCAAACGGCTGATCGCTTCAAATGCGTCTTCAAATGCGTCTCATTCTGCCGAAGGTTGAATGTTGTTGTTTAAAGATAAGCTAAATTAAAAGATCTAAAGGGTAATAAATTCGTCACATTAGTTACATGGTGTTTTGAGAGGGTGTACGTGACTGTAAGACCCTGAGGCGCAGCTAAAGGAAATACGGAATTTACAAGGGTCTTACAGTCCCTTTCATCCTTTCAAAACACCATGTAACAAGAAGACAAAGTCATCAATATCCCCGCAATGGCAAAATACTCTTCATGATTATGTCTACGAGTTTTGATTATGTCAAATATTTAGGTGTGTATATAGAAAAGTGGAAGGAGAGCATTGAAAGGTGTTTTAAGTTCTGCTCCAGAAAGGAGCACTATCACCAATTTCAGTCTAAGTCGAAATTGTTGCCATGGAAACGCCAAAAATATTTTATTCAGAATTCCAAAACTGCCAAAAGGCACCAGTACACCACCAGATCAATGTATGTGCCAAGTTTGGTGAAGAAATATTGAACGCTTATAGAGTTCTGCTCCGGAAAAGACAAATGTGCACAGACGGAAGGACGCACAGACGCACGCACAGACGGAGTCCATTTTAATACCCCCCGCAAAACGCGTTGCGGGGGATAACTAATAGTATCCTGGATTGGGATTTGACATCTGGACGTATGGTGGGTGCGGCATAGACATCTGGATGCTCACTGGATCGGGAAAACCGGGAAGCATACAGGATGGGCCATGTGAATACCGGGAAGCAATGTGTATGGCGATGACGAAACATGGAGATAAGCGGCATGGAAATGTCAGAAACGGGCAAGCATCCAGGATGGGAATGTCAAAACTTGGATGCATCCAGGATGAGGACGGATTAACCTGCATGCCTTCTGGATGTGGATGAGAACACCTCCATGAATCCTACATGGGGATGTTAAAACCTGATTCCATCCTCGAGGGGGGTGTGAAAACATGGCACCAATCCGGATGGGCATTCAGCAATTAAAAATGATGATTGAAACAGGTACAATCCTCTGTTTGATGGGAGTAACTCTACTGGCTACTGGTACCAAAAAATATTGTGTCTTGCCTCTCTATCAACACCACCGAACACCCACTGGCCTTCGACAGCATGACATTTATGGTATTTTCACTAACCAAACTTTTCCCAACGATGATGTCTGGCCCTCCTCCCCTGTCTTTTCTAGCGTGACTCTACAAAAACTGTACCAGTCACAGGTCGTTGAAAACCAAGTTGAAAAATCATACTCAATATGGGCGTCCATTTGAGTACGATTCAGACTCCAACGATAAATGAATTTCAATCTCAAGCACTCCATCATGCTAATATTACTAATAGCAAACCAACTTCCAGCTCGCAAGTATGCCCCTCAATTTTCAACTCCCTCTTGCCGAGGCCCCCGAGGCCCCTGTAGCTCAATCGGTAGAAAACTTCAAATACCAGCTTCGTGAGTTCAAAACCCCGCTCTGTAAGAAACATTTGCAAAAGTTTCTACAGTGAAAGAACGTATGAGTGACATGTAAGGTCACATCTGATGAACGGTTACTTCCTTACAAGTCCTGGTGAGGGATTCTAAAGGTGCTCCTTCTGTTGTTTTCATTTCCACTAATAGTAACGGATGTGATGATTAACAAATTTACGTACGTGTATGTACTTATTTGACTTGATTCAAAACACTAAGTGTTGGTAAACTTGTCTTGCAACATTATAAGAGAATGATATGGTTTCGGATATGTTTACAATGGCAAAAAGTTTCAACTCAAATGTTAACGAAACGTTTCAGAAACCCCATGGAAAAAAAAATTCAAAACGTTTTTGAACGTTTCTAATGTTTCTCGCCAACGTTTAGTAAAAAAACGTTTTTAAAACGTAAAAGAAATGCACAAAAATAGGTTTTTTAAAAAATAATTTTTTTAACGTTTTTAAGACCATACGGAAACGTTTTTAAAACGTTTTCAAAACGTTTCCGTGTTACCGGGGCTGGATCAGTTATGAATGAGGATGTAAAGGCTGCATGCATGCTGGATGGGGATGTAACATACTCAGTGAATACTGCATAGGGATGATTTAGATTGCTTGAAATTTACTTTTGTGGGACTCGTACTGAAGTGGACATAAAAATGACAAATGATAGCATAAAAATAATATGTTCATTTCCGTAATGTACAACTCTGCACTGAAGCCTTACAAAACCCTAACAATGTGTGACAAGTACTACATTGGTAATACATTTGTGCAATAATATTTAAATGTGACAGGTAGGTAAGAAAGCCCAGAGGGGTGCAGATAGGCACAGGTCGTGAAGTGAGAAAATTACAACAACGTTGCGAAACAAATATGTAAAATATATTTTCAGATGCGGTGCCCTTATTTGGTGGGGGATTGTAAGAGCAGGCCCAAAAGTGACGTGGTGGGGTACGTAGAACCTTCTAGAACATTTCAGAATGAGATGGTTCAAGCGAGGCTCGGTGCATTTGTATGAAAGACACCAATGAGCAATCACACAACATTACTACAGAGAAACACGTGTATGACAGTTGAAAAACACTTCCAAGAGTAAGTACAGTTTGAGTGATGTTTATTGTTGACTTACTAAGAAGTTGAAATAGAATTGTTTGTAGCAATACACATTAAAACATGCAGTCATGATAAATTGCACACAGGAAAGTAATAAAATATTTTTAAAATAAACTTTTTAAACTATGCACTGGAAAAAATTATGTCAGTGGTGTAACAAGCATAAAAGCAATTTTTATCACACTTTAGTTTAGTTTAGTTTCACACTTTAGTTATTGTTTACAAATTATTTCTTTTTTTCAAATTTAAATTACATTGTGTCATTATTCCCACAAAGGGTTATGTAACTTTGGCAAAAATGTCTTGGTGTGAGAAAAATGAAATGGTAACGTATGGTATATTTTCTGATATAAGTTGTATACTTAAGACTGAACATGTGTTATGTATACATTGACATTAAAACTGCCCTCAGTTATCATAAAATATGAGTGTAACGGTTAATTTCTTCTTTTGAAATAATTAAATATTATCAAATACCCTAACCCTGATAATATGATTTTTTTTTTTTTAAATTATTGAAATAGTATTTTCGTCGCAATGTGCTACTGTTCAAAACTTCGTCATATTTTGAGAATGACCCATAAATGGTACCAAAATTGTTACCTATTAATGACATTGCATAACACATTTAACATGCATGTAGTTCTCAGTATGTTTCACTTGCAATAAGCGATTTGGAAAGGAATTTCAAACATAATTAAGACATGCCCATTGCATTTATGTTGGTGGTGCATTTGTATATGGCATGTACAGCAGTGCCCTGTTTATACGGACACTTGTGTTTTTGTTGAAATTGTAGTACTACGGAGAAACAAATTACAGGATATCTGAACCACGGACCATATGTAAAAAGACATAAGACGCCTGCACACTCACAGAAGCTGATAAACTGGTGAATGCAGACACAAGCTTCCTTGTGAGACACGGGTGGGGGAGGTGGCGACTAAATATGATGTGTGTGAAATGTTAGCAACCAGTTAAAAAACAGTTCTGACGTGATGCAAGCTTTCGCATTGTTCATGTACCTAACATAAACTTAAGGATTAAAGTAACTACCAAAACAACGGGGACGTGTTAATTTCAGGTAGTTAATACTCTTGAAAGAGTGACGACATATTTTAGGTTAACGAACGCAAGGACAATCGGTAAAAATGTGTGTGTAAGCATATGTATAAATTTAAAAATAATAATTTATTACATATATATATTGAACCGCATAAAAAACGCAAGTTTTTCAAAATGAATAAATATTCGACCGAACATTGTTAAATATTATAGTGTAACTACACATTGGTTACCTTTGTTGTGAAAAAACAGTTTGTTAATGTTGAGGTTCTGTTTGGTGATTTCTCTTGGATATTGTACATCGCCAAAACGCAGCAATTGAATTGGCCGTGGGATGTGGTTGCAAAAGTTCTTCATGAAAATCATGATGCGTATTATGTCACGGACACATAGGGGTATAAAAATGCCCTCAAATCAGTTTGAAATCACTCCCGACAAACGCCCACCATGAATGCCAAGGTTAACGACGCAACAGAGGAAACAAGCCATCGGCCGTCTTGAAGCTGGACAGAGTGTTGCAGATGTTGCCAATGCATTCCATGTGCACATAACGACCATCTACCGTCTTCAGGAACGTTTTGCTGCTACACAGACCACTGCTGACCGCCAACGTCCTGGACGTCCGAGAGTCACAACACCACGGCAAGATCGACACATTCAACGTTCGCACATCGGGGATCGATTCTTATCTTCTTATCTGCCAACGAGACTGCCCGACAGACTAGTGGACATCACAACCGAGCAATAAGCGGAGATACAGTTCTGCGCAGACTCAGAGCAGTCCACCTAAAACCGTTCACTATTTCTTCACCAAACTTGGCACATACATAGATCTGGTGGTGTGCAAATATATCCAAGAAAGCCCACACAAGTCTAGAAAATGTGGCAAGTCTAGATTTCCTCAGCTTCAGGGTCTGTACCAATCTGCTGAATTCACAAGCCAGAATATGGCTTGTAATTATCAGTTGATCTCTAGCTGTCACTAGTGTTTAATATTAACTCATGGGGAGCCTCCCCCACCTCTCCCCAAGACCCCACGCTGAGCCAAGACCTCCTGCTTCTGCCTGTCCTCTCACTCCAGACAAACAACGTGTGTGATTACACTAGAGACCTGATGACTTATAAAATCTGAGTATTTTCTTTAACTGTTTCATTTTACACTGGCGAGGAGAGGGGATCATTTCGAAAAGTTTTCCATCTCAGGGTAAAAATGAATTGGAACTTTGATGAGGATGAAAGCAAATATACACAGCATTCGTCCAAATCAGAATACAATGATTGAAAAGTACTTAAGTGGTGAAAATGTGTTGTTTTGTTCTCCATCCAGGACATTCGAAATTCTCCCTATTCAGACAAGTCAGTAGAAAATACAAGCCATGCTACTGTTGTTGTTGTGTCATCCTTGATTTGCATGATGAAGAGACAAACAGAGAAATATAAATCATTAGGCTCAAAGCAGTGTACCTCAACGATGTAGGCATTTGTGACTTTATCCATAAACTTTAAAAAGACATTGTCATGGGGATCTGATGGCATATTGTTATCCTCCGCAACAACGAATTTGCGGGAATATAGAAACGAGTTCCGTCCGTCCGTGGGTCCGTCACGCTTTGTCCGAAGCATATCTCCTAAACTATTCGTGATAGCTTAACCAAACTTGGTACACATGTCAACCATGATCCCTACATGTGCCTTTTGGGTTAGACCCAGATATGAATGTTATTTTTTGTTGTTTCCATGGAAACATGACTTAGGCTGTGACTATGAGAATGTCATCTTGTCCGAAGCAAAGCTCCTAAATTATACATGCTAGCTTCATCAAACTTGGTACACATATCAAGCATGATCCATAAATGTGCCATGTGACGGTTAGACCCAGATATGAATTTTATTTTTTGTGGTTTCCATGGAAACGTGACTTGGTACACATGGTAAACTTGGTACACAAATCAAGCATGATCCATAAATGTGCCATTTGATGGTTAGACCCAGATATGAATTTTCTTTTTGTGCTGTTTCCATGGAAACATGACTTAGGCTGTTGTGACCATGAGGATGTCATCTTGTCCGGGGGGGGGGGTAGCCTAATGGTTAAAGCGTTGGCTCGTCACGCCGAAGACCCGGGTTCGAATCCCCACATGGGTACAATGTGTGAAGCCCATTTCGGGTGTCCCCCGCCGTGATGTTGCTGGAATATTGCTAAAACCAACTCAGTCAGTCATCTTGTCCGGAGCAGATCTTCCAAACTATACATGCAAGCTTCATCAAACTTGGAACATATGTCAAGTATGATCCATAGAAGTTTGACCTTGACTGAAATTGGTGGTAGTGCTCATTTCGGAGTAGAACTTAAAACCTTTCAATACTCTCCTTCCACTTTGTAATATAGTCACAGACTTGGTTGGCACATATCATTGCATCCCATTTGTGTAGATTGATGCTCATACTGTTGATCACTGGATTATCTGGTCCAAATTCTATTATTTACAGACAGCTGGAATATTGTTGAGTGTGGCATAAAACTAAAACTCACTCACTCACTGCTATATACACACCAAAACATTCGACATAGTCATAACTAACTGACATATACATGAAGAGTATTTTGCCATTGCGGGGGATATTGATGACTTTTTCTGCTTGTTACATTATATATATGCGACATCAATTAAACTTCCACATATAGTGCAGACACAACCTTTGGATTTTGGAGAATATAAATAACTTTGGATTATTTTTTTTTTGAGATCCAGTTGTCCAGCCTAGGAATATCAAGAGATGCTACCCTTAGCTGGTATCCCTGCTTGCTCTCAAAATAGATTTGGCGACACTTGATACTCATTACCCCAAATCGGCCCACACCACTGGCAGTAGGACCGAGAGGCGGTGGGGGCAGTAAATATTCCTGTCACACACAATTAAAGCAGTAATGGGTGATAAGAATCTTTGCATGTGTTGTGAAATTCCAAGAAATTATCCCTCTGCAGATTTGTTTAGTCTCTGAAAATGAAGAAAGTCTCAGGGCTCCTTTTCATTATATATTTTTTTTTTACTATGAACTTTTTTCAGTAAAATATGTTCATTTCAGAGACTAGTTGTTAGATCTTACCACATAAGCAGTAGTAGCGTATGTCCACCTCGTGCATTCACTACAGCTGTGCACCACCTGAACATGGAGTGAATCAGACGGTTGACAAAGGCCCTAGGGATTGCCGCACCTGTCCGGATGATGGCTGCCTGGAGTTCTGCTGCAGTTGTCGGATGTGGTCGGACTTCATTCAGTCGTCTCTGCAGCTCGTCCCAAAAATGTTCGATCGGGTTTAAATCGGGACTGACAGCAGGCCATGGCAGTAGTCGGATGTTATGCTGCTGGAAAAATGCCTTAGTGACTCTAGCAGTGTGGCGCCTGGCATTATCTTGCTGGAAAATGTGTTGCTGGTGTCGGACGAAAAATGGCACAACCTGGGGTCGGAGGATCTGGTCGATATAACGTTGGGCAGTGACTCCATTTCCCCGACCTGGCCAAATATTCTGGAAGAATACTGGCCCTAATCTCTGATTCAGGCCAATCGCTGCCCATACCATAATGCTTGGACCTCCCCATGCATCGTCTTCCATTACACATTCGTCAGCAAAGCGTTCACCTCGTCTTCGCCATATTCGAACTCGGTCGTCAGCATGAGAAATGCAAAACCGACTTTCATCAGAGAACCATACTAGTCTCCACTGTTGTCGACGCCAGTTTCGATGCAACATAGCCCACTGCAGACGATTCTGACGATGTCTCGGTGTGAGGATAGGACGTCGAGCTGGACGACGACAACGGAGGTGGACTGCTCTGAGTCTGCGCAGAACTGTATCTCCGCTTATTGCTCGGTTGTGATGTCCACTAGTCTGTCGGGCAGTCTCGTTGGCAGATAAGAATCGATCCCCGATGTGCGAACGTTGAATGTGTCGATCTTGCCGTGGTGTTGTGACTCTCGGACGTCCAGGACGTTGGCGGTCAGCAGTGGTCTGTGTAGCAGCAAAACGTTCCTGAAGACGGTAGATGGTCGTTATGTGCACATGGAATGCATTGGCAACATCTGCAACACTCTGTCCAGCTTCAAGACGGCCGATGGCTTGTTCCCTCTGTTGCATCGTTAACCTTGGCATTCTTGCTGTGTAGCGAGGTAAACAGTCTTGCTCTACAAGGAGCAGTTATCAGATGATGACAATATTTTTTCCCCAAGATCTGAAGATATAACAGAGAATATTCCAGAAATTATAAGTTTTACAGACTTACTTGGTTGTTGTTTAACGCCGCACCCAGCAATATATTCCAGCTTTATTGCGGCGGTCTGTAAATATTCGAGACTGGACCAGACAATCTAGTGATCATTATCATGAGAATCGATATACGCAATTGGGATGCGAAGACATGTGTCAGCCAAGTCACCGATCCCGTTAGTCACGTCTTGCAACAAGCATGAATTTTTAAACAAATGCTGTACAACTCTTCTCCACGAATATGCTTCCACGGATTTTGATCCACGTCGATTTTCTGGCGTCAGAATGTTTCGGTCGGTCTAGGCCGATACACCTCTGTACGTACTGTAAAGGTTTCTGGCTTGAACCTGTGTCGAAGGTGCATAGTTTGAATTCATCGCTCTTAATGTGTGGTCGCGTTGGTGGTCGTGTGACTAAGGAGACGGTCTATAACTTGATTGCTTTCCTCAAAATGTCGCCAGAAGTGCCAAATGCGGTGTCTATGGACCTTAAATAGACGGGCATCATCACACTGCGAGGTTCCAGACTAAAGCATACCTATAGCTCTGCATCTGCCATTTCCTCGAGGAATGTCGAAAGTGTTCCATTAACGATGAAGCGATGTCTTTTCTGTGACTTCTACACTTCTTAAGACAGCATGAGCGGAAACGATACGTGGTTGGTTTCACAGTGAACATTTCTGGAATACGTCATGTTTCTTGCCAATTTCGTGCAATTCGGGCAACAACGGTATGGTTGTGTTTCTTCGACCATTTTAATTCAGTCTTTCGCTGGTTCAAATATACAAATTCATTCAGTGAAAAGGTTGAACATGAGGTCTAATATTCTGTTTAATACTTCTCGTGTCGTTTGGCCATCCATTCATACTGACAAACACGGGCCTGGACTATTAGACATATGTGTTACTATTTAGGTCGTATTAACTCGAGTGTTCCAACAAATGAGAATTAACGTTTAACCATTCAATATTCCGGAGTATCAGGTTCCTCCTCAGTAATTATGGCAATTAGAACTCTTTGGAAGCATAAGAAGGGCAACGCTGACTCAATATTACAAATTCTCCCTAAGAACAATAGAGTTTAAATATTAACGTTTCCCTTCGAAGATGTAAGCCCATGACAACCATAACAAATACAAAGATATGCTCTTGGATAATTCTTAAATATTCTTACATTAGAACTAAACTGGCGAAAAATTCCATACACTTTTGATGAAATATGTGTAATATGCATCCTAATCGACATTATCGGTAGTGGGGTAGCATAGCGGTTAAAGCTTTCACTCGTCCTGTACACCAGTCCCAGGACAAAGCTGTGGTAATAGGAAATCTTGAACCACGTACTTGCTCATGTTTAGAGCTTTGTGCAACATTGCAACGTTGTTTTTCGCTCATTCTAGCTGTTTTCACAACGCAAGAATGATAGAAAAGGCCAGGTTTGACGAAGATGTGTGCAATTGTTGCTTTACTGCCGAGTCAGCTAAGATACATCACGTTCACTATTCAAAGTGAACGCTATGTGTGTTAGTTACTGCCAGATTTTTCAGGACAGGGAATACCTACCTGTCAACAGTAAACTTACAGAACAGAATCATGCGTCCACCTCTGCTCTTCCTATCTCTTAGAATACAGCTTGCTGCAGCCCGTGATGGGAACTGGTGGGACTTCCTGTCCTATGTCAATGTGAAGACGTACACACCCATGCCATCAATCTTTTGTCAAGTGAGTATATCCTGTATTATAAAATATAACTCGATATGAAGTTGAATACAAATACCTTTACGCTTCAATTTTTAGCAATGTTCAATACGATTTCATGTAGGTATCTTCCCGACTTTGAGATGAGTCACAATTTGCACATGCATGTTAATGCGACTGGGAAAAATGGAAAGATGCATCTTCAGAATCGGAGAATTACTGAGTTGATACCAGTCTGTGGCAAACTGTACAAGTCTTTAAAGGAACACTACGCTCAAGGTTGCTTCTTTCTTTGTGACCAAGCTTGGTATCAGGTTGGCCGAAGACAGCAGTAGGTTACAATACAATTCGCAGATGAGTTGAGGTATGTTGACCTCTGATTGCCGCCCAATGGTGATCA
Source organism: Haliotis rubra (assembly GCF_003918875.1). NCBI lineage: Eukaryota > Metazoa > Mollusca > Gastropoda > Lepetellida > Haliotidae > Haliotis > Haliotis rubra. Next base: position 69,554 of record NW_025765655.1, read on the forward strand.
GCTGTCAAGACGACGTTAATCCATGTCGTCATTTTGGGAAGAATGTTTAATGGTATTCCGTGGGATGAAAAATCATCTTTGTTTATGGAAACTTGAAAGACACGCGCTACCGTGATGACATCGATAGAGACCTGGGCCTATATTTTCGAAGCTCTCTTAGCGCTAAGATAGTCGTAGGTTAATGTTAATGTATGGCACTTACGACTATCTTTTTGCTAAGAGAGCTTCGAAATCTAGGCCCAGAATTTGCCCCCCTGAGCAGATGATAATGCCCGCCTCATGATGTCAACAAATGATATGACAGACTTACACCAACTCTTTCAAGGTGCACAGCTCTGACTCTTGATGGTGCTCTTTTCCAAAGCATAGCATTTGGGAGAGAGAGAGAGAGAGAGAGAGAGATTTATGGATTTATGAAGCAGCAAGTCTTACTGCTAATCACACATTGAGATTTGTATTGTATTTATGACATATGCACATTAATATTTTACAAAATATTTAAATTTTGCTCTCAAAATCCAAAATATTACCGATGCCATTGTCTACTAAACTCCTCTAATCTCAGCTGATGCCCATGTGTTGCTGCTTCCCTGCAGGTGTTGCTCACTGTATTCATGGTACTACAGGGGACCATCACCAGACTCATCAACTTCCTCGGCTTCACCGGATAGGTCATCTCCTTTGTCTGTGCTCTATGTTGTATTGTACTGAGGTTTAAATAAAGGACGACCCGAAACGAATAAAGGTATTGTAACTGATAATTGGTTCAAATCCCAGTACGACAGGATTATGTTTCTAGGTTTGATGGCACCCTAATGTGTATCGCCAAAGTGGAAAATATCTAAACCTCTATCTCCTCCAACCGCATTCGTTACGCTGTCAAGATGCGACATGTTCGACTATGTAAGTTAGGCTGTCAAGTTGCAACATATTCGACTATATAAGTTAGGTTGTCAAGACGCGAAAAGCTCGACTACAGAAGTTACGCTGTCAAGCTGCGACATATTCGACTATATAAATTAAGTCGCAGGCATATGTAAGCCATATTTTGCCTTCTTCTTTCAGGTGGGGCGGTGGGGTAGCCTATTGGTTAAGGCGTTCGTTCGTCACGCCGAAGACCTGGGTTCGATTCCCCACATGGGTACAATGTGTTAAGCCCATTTCTGGTGTTCCCCGCCGTGATATTGCTGGAATATTGCTAAAAGCGGCGTAAAACCAAACTCACTCACTCACTCTTTCAGGTTCCCCTCCTCATCCATATCAGCTTCATGCTGTGGTGTTTGTTCTTCATTGTTGCACCTATTGCACAGAATCCACAGATTGAGGTGCTGTATGCCACCATATTCATTGCTGGGCGTCTCGTTGTCTATTTCCCACACATCCACTTCAACTTAAAACCAAAATGGTTTGGTAAGTGTATAACGGTATCTATGTTCTTCACATGGTATGATATTCTTGGAATTGATTGATGCAATGTAATTCATTGGTGTCCATGATATTCAGATGGCATAACTAATTTTACGCATTCTATCATACCAACACCCACAAGATAATAACAGGAACAAGGTTAATATGCAAAAACCTCTACAGATACAAATACACACTGATGAAATAAATATATCGACACCAAATGGCTTGGGTGCTGGCTATAGCTCCTCATAACAAGAACTATTGAAAAGTTGAAGTCATCCCCATTGCCACAGTCTTGTGAAGACGTTTTGTCACTGAAAATCCTTACGTGTAAATACAACACAGTTGAAACAGTTGCACGGGAATCTTATGCTTCTAGTTGAGGTCGGTAACTTAGTGGAAGGGATATTTGATCATTATTGACCGATGTGAAATCATCAACATACCTGAACTATATTTCAACGCCATGTGCAAATTCTCTAACTTTGGTTTTTTCAATCCCGGCAGATGTTCTGATTGACGTGCATGTTATATATTAAGAAACGGACATGTTAAGAAGCGGACAAGTAAGACCGGAAGTACAATTTGTGCCTGAAAAGATGGCAACTTCTTGCCTTAATGACTCATCACACTTTTTCACACCCCAAAAATTTTGGTTTTACGTGCGTCCTTAAAGATAACGATAATCGTACTATAAGTAATAATAATAATAATAATAATTGAATTATAGAGCGCCTATTTCCAAAAGATATTGCTCAATGGAGCAATGAAGAGAAACAGATGAGTTTTGAGGGCAGTTTTGAAAGCGTCCGCAGATTCTATTTCTTTAAGGGCGAGTGGTAGAATGTTCCAGAGATAGGGGGCTGCAGCAGAGAACGCTCTTGATCCCAAGGTACGATTAAGTACATATAATTCATGTTGCAGTTCATTATCTTCAAATCTCAAACATACCCCATTCTTGTCCACAGGAAAGATATCTTTAACTTCTGATGCAGGTTGCACCAAGTACGTAAGTGGACTCATACTAAAAGATGGACCACAACTTCATATAACCTGATTACGGAGAACGTGTGAACACAAAACAATACTCAGTCCATGTGTGCAAGCGTACCGTTGCTCAGATTTTGTTGCTATCTCGACCTCAAGAGTCACAACAAAGTCCGACGAGGATATCCTATGAGATGTTTGCTTACTGCTTGATGCTTAACGATTGGTCGATGAATTTATAAAACTGTTCGTGATACTTTGTGAGCGGATTGAGGTTGTTCGCTTCTTGTTTCGTCTATTGACCCAGTCAAGAACTTTATAATTCCTTGTCAAAAGTGGATATGTTTATTTTCAGTACTTAATAAGGCCACAGGCTTATAGTACATTACAATGCAAAATATACAACCAGACATAGTTTTTATGAACATAATACCTCGCTACTGAAACAGTAAAAACGGCAACTTTAAATCTCTACAACTGGATAAAAAAACGAAGAGCCAGCAACTCGACCAAATGTTGACATTTTCCAGCTTGGACAAAAGTTACATTCCCTTTTTAAAGTATTTCTGTTGTGTTATTTGGCATTTATCATCATCATACTTGTGTGCACACTTGTTTAGTTTACTTTCCATTCGTCTGAAATGATTGACAGCAATTATTTTGACATATTCAATACTTTATATACTCGAGGCGATTCAAGGTTGCTAGGAAATTTGAAAGAAGCGAGGATCGTAATGCGCATGCGCAGTAGAGGTCTAAGTTCGTTGATACAAAACTGTTGCAGATTCATAGTCTTTCGTTGCCGTTTTTACTGTTTCAGTAGCGATGTAATATGTTTATGTTGGTATTTCCACGATTAATGTGGGCTTTTCTGCGTTTTTCTGCACAGTGGAAAAGTTTTCTTTGTTAGGTCTGAATCAGCGACGTTGTTTCAAAAGTTATCATTCGCAAGGTCTCGGTAAAACTAGAATCTCTTCCCCTGCGCGATGCGCAAACGTTTCTTCTAGTAAGAACTCAGTCATGTAACAGCAGATCAATGTGGTCTCCATCGCCCTCGTTGACAACGGACTAGCTTGCCATTAAATGTCTTGTGTGTCACATCAACAGTCCCCGGGATATTTGTGGCCCCACATTTGCTTGTATTTAGTCAAGCTGGATCTAAGTCGATGTAACACGTGTTCTGATTGGATAGAAAGAAGGGAGATAATTCGTTGTAATATAGAACACACTTTAGGGATAACAACTTCTTTTTATTCGAGAGTGCAAAAGAAGTTGTTATCCATAAAGTTTGTTCTATATTGTACTTCCCAACTTCTAAAATGCCACTCAAGGAAGAGATAATTCGTGTTGCGATTTTTTGCCGCTAGAAGATTTTACAAGAACCGGGAAATATGGCCGTATTAGAACAGAGGTTCGTAGAAAGATATGACAAGTAACACAAGTGGGAAGAGAATGATTTCCACCCTGCTTCAACACGTTTGTATGCATTTTCCTGGACCCGTGAAGATCTGGGTTAGAACTGGTCTTCATCAACCCATGTTTGTCGTAAGAGGCGACTGACGGGATCGGGTGGTCAGGCTCGCTGGCTTGGTTGACATGTCATCGTATCCCGTTTGCTTAGATACTGTTGATCACTGGATTGTGTTGTCGAGATTGGATTATTTAACTACTCCAGCTCGGATATTGCTGAGTGCGGCGTAAAACAACAACCTAACATACCTGCACGTACATCATACGTTATCACCATAACTCAGGTTTCTGAATTGTTATTATCAAAAGCCAGACATTATGTGCCGGCTTCTTTTAGGAAATTACCATTACATTTCTTTTCTTTTAAAGACTTGCAATAATCTCTCGAAGCGGATGTTGTAATTAATCAGATAATATCCATGTTTATTAAACCAGCATCAACCTGTGATTGCCTGAACAAAATAATTTCTTAAACTTTCACGTAAAAGTTCTATTTTTAATGAGCCGAAATGGCAATGGAATCTGTTTCGTCAGATAAACTGCTTATTCTGTTTTGTATTTTTAAGATTGAAGAAATTAAAACAGTTGTTATATGACTGTTAATAACGTTTCATCAGATAATTGAATGTCATATACGGTTTCCTAAAATATCAGGTGATCTCTTACTTCAAATTCTTTTTCTACTTCATTTTAATACGTTGTATGGAATATGAAAAACATTAACTACAGTAAAACTCCCTGATTGAATGGTTCTTCTAATCAAGGTATGATTTGCTAGCCTATCAAACATTAGAGCACTAACTTATTGATTTGGACTTACCCACAGATAAAAAGAAATTCAATATATTTCTCGTTAACAAAAGCTGTTCAGAAATATAAAAAGTACACTAAGTAAAAGCAATCCCGTCCTTCACTTCAAGCCCAAACTCTTATTGTTCAAAACAAAGGAGGAAACGATATATTTTCGGCGGGGACACCAGAAATTGTCTTCACACATTGTACCCATGTTGGGAATGCCCGATTCCCCACATGGGTACAATGTGTGAATCCCATTTCTGCCGTCCCCCGCCGTGAATATTGCTAACAGCGGCGTAACGCTAAACTCACTCACTCACACTCGCCCAATTGGGAATTGTCACATCATTTTATTAGTGATGTTTCTTGTTTGCTATACGACCATCCCACCGTCATTCGAGGTTTCAGTTCGGATTCGAGTGAATTCAAATGTTAATCGACTGTTTGCGAAACTGTGAGAATCATATTGATACTAAATAGTGAACTGAAGACATGTCAATAACCCGAACAGATCCAGGATGGAATTAGTCTTCAATAACCCGAACAGATCCAGGAACAGATCCAGGATGGAATTAGTCTTCAATAACCCGAACAGATCCAGGATGGAATTAGTCTTCAATAACCCGAACAGATCCAGGTTGGAATTAGTCTTCAATAACCCGAACAGATCCAGGTTGGAATTAGTCTTCAATAACCGGAACAGATCCAGGTTGGAATTAGTCTTCAATAACCGGAACAGATCCAGGTTGGAATTAGTCTTCAATAACCCGAACAGAACCAGGTTGGAATTAGTCTTCAATAACCCATGCCTACCGTAAGAGGCGACTAACGGGATCGGGTGGTCAGGCTCGCTGACTTAGTTGACACATGTCATCATATGTCAATGGCGTAGATCAGTGTTCATGTTGTTGATTACTCGATTGTCTGGTCCAGACTCAATTATTTACATACCGTCGCCATATAGCTGGAATAGTGCTGAGTTAAACATCAAACAAGCAAACAAATACATGTTAATTGGAAAAACAATTATGTCGTTGTGCATTGAGGACCATCTATTCAAACCATTCTTATTGGTAAAAAATACTGTTTGGCTCAACGCCAATATCCTTTTATCACCTATGCTCACACACATTTCAAGTCTTTGTTAGAGGATAAGAGTTACGATCATCGTGAGTGAGTGAGTTGTGTTTTACCCTACTTTTAGCAATATTCCAACAATATCAGGGCGGCTTCACACAATGTACCCATTTGAGGAGTCGAACCCGGGCCTTTGGTGTCACGAGCGAATGCCTTAACCACTGTACGTAATATAATTTTTATGTACAATCTAAAGTGTGCATTTTGCGGCTCACATCTCTATTATGGGATAAAGCTATCTATTTGCCAAACATACACGGATTCCTCCAGGCGTGCTTCTGTTAATGTGACCAATGTCATTTTTAACTCGTTCCAGTGCTTATTAGAGTAGTAACCAGTTAATTTCGATTGTAGGTGGATTTTGACGTTGATGTGCACGTCTGCCAGTGACGTTACCAACATTGTCAATGTTACAGGTCATTACAGTGTCTACATGAGTGTCGGAAACGTTCTTGTACTTTCACCTCAAAACATCATACTCCCTACGTGTCTGTGTAGTATAGAACACGCCGGGTCGTTATTCTTCTACCCAAAACATTCGAGATCTACACGTGTTATGCAGGGACAAGCCGAAAAGCGACTCGGACCACGCATACTACTGGAATAAAGTAACTGTGCATTATTTGATGTTATGCCATTTTGTAATGCAAAAGGATAATAATACGATTTGTGGTGTTTTCCTAACATTTCAGCTGACGTTAATGGCTGATTCTGTGGTTGCATTTCATTCCAATCGTGCTGGAAATGGAACAGGTCCGGAGAAACAGCTGGCCAGGGAGTACCGGAATGCTCTGCTGTCTCAGGAGGTCTGTCACAACACGAGCAACATGAAGACGGGCATTATCTTGCTGAAGCGTGAAGTTACGCATCTGTCCTTGAACGAACGGCTGCAAAAATAAGGCCCAGTGATATCATTCCTGTATCGCAGACCTGTCAGCCCTTTTTTTTCCGACCATGAGATGTGATTAATTCCCATACCATAACGCTTCCGTCACCAAACTGTCCACGTTGAACAACGCACGCGTCAGTATACCGTTCAACTCGCCGTCTGTACACCCTCGCCCTGCCATCTGAGTTGTCCAGATGAAATTTCAACTCGTCAGTGAACAAAACACTATCCAAATCTTGTCTCCTGTACCCTATATGCTTCCTGCATCAGGCAAGACGTGCCTGTCGGTGACGTTGGAGCAAAATTGGACGTGTTGCAAGCCGTTGGGGCCGGATGTTGTGCTCAGTTGGTTCCGTACAGTCCTGGACCTGATTGGACGTAAGCGAGGAATGGTCCGAGCAGTCAAACTGGCAGACTGGAATCGATTCTTAAGGTGGACCAGTCGAATGTGGTTGTCCTGGGAAGATCGTCAGGGAAAACATTCATTTGGAAACATGAGAGCTATTAAGTCAAAAGAACGCACGTGTGTGTATTTGAATAGCTCACCCTTCATTGCCCTGTCCAAGGTTGTTGTAAGGTCAACAAAAAAATATGTTTTTCACGTTTTTCAATACATTAACATGGTGCCATAACCGATTAAAGCGGGGTTATTTTATCAAAGTACCCCAATACTTAGGCGCATTGTAAATGGCTGGCTGTATTTACACACCTAACATTCAGCAATAGAGGGTCTATGAAATACACAATGCCATTTTAGAAAGTGGTCAAATGTAACGTATGTTATATTTGGGATTACACTTTCTGAGTAAAGTACAGATCCTAGTACTTTTAGGGGGGATTGAGTCCCATCCGGGATTCGAACCCACACCCTCAGAGTCAGGCACCTAATCGCCAGCACACAAAGTCAGACGCCTAGACCGCTCAGCCACCGCGGCTTCCACAACAATGGAAGTCGGACAACTGATAGTCTAGACTGCGGACTTTGTGTACCCCTCTGATAAGTGTAAATTGGCACGGCTCCAGTTTTGTGGAAGCCGCGGTGGCTGAGCGGTCTAGGCGTCTGACTTTGTGTGCTGGCGATTAGGTGCCTGACTCTGAGGGTGGGGGTTCGAATCCCGGATGGGACTCAACCCCCCAAAAGTAATAGAATCTGTACTTTACTAAGAAAGTGTAATCCCAAATATAACATACTTTATATAGAGGTTCTAGTTTTCTCGGAGGTTATGGAATGAGCAAATGGTTACTAATGTACCCAACAGTGCGTTGGCATGGCCTTGAGTTGCTGTTCGATAATCTGATATCCAGAAGACGCCTGCAAGCGACAGAGATGCCTGCAAAGTCTGGTCTGGGTAGCTCCCATGTCGCTTCCCCCTGCAGGAACACCAGGGGCATCTCTACAGGGACATCTGGCGCGCGGACTCTGAACAGTTGGAGAAATATTGTGAACTGTTTCCCCGTTTGGGTTTCGAATAGTTGGAGAAGGATTGTGAGCCGTTTCCTCGTTTTGGTTTTGAATTATAGCTGGAGAAGGATTGTGAACCGTTTTCCTGTTTTGGTTTCGAATTATAGTTGGAGAAGGATTGTGAACCGTTTTCATGTTTGGGTTTCGAATTATAGTTGAAGAAGGATTGTGAACCGTTTTCCTGTTTGGGTTTCGAATTAAAGTTGGAGAAGGATTGTGAACCGTTTTCCTGTTTGGGTTTCGAATTATAGTTGGAGAAGGATTGTGAACCGTTTTCCTGTTTTGGTTTCGAATTATAGTTGAATGTGAACCGTTTTCCTGTTTGGGTTTCGAATTATAGTTGGAGGATTGTGAACCGTTTTCCTGTTTGGGTTTCGAATTATAGTTGGAGAAGGATTGTGAACCGTTTTCCTGTTTGGGTTTCGAATTATAGTTGGAGAAGGATTGTGAACCGTTTTCCTGTTTCGGTTTCGAATTATAGTTGGAGAAGGATTGTGAACCGTTTTCCTGTTTTGGTTTCGAATTATAGTTGGAGAAGGATTGTGAACCGTTTTCCTGTTTGGGTTTCGAATTATAGTTGGAGAAGGATTGTGAACCGTTTTCCTGTTTGGGTTTCGAATTATAGTTGGAGAAGGATTGTGAACCGTTTTCCTGTTTGGGTTTCGAATTATAGTTGGAGAAGGATTGTGAACCGTTTTCCTGTTTCGGTTTCGAATTATAGTTGGAGAAGGATTGTGGTTTTCTGTTTGGGTTTCGAATTATAGTTGGAAGGATTGTTTGAATTATGAAGGATTGTTTTTTCTTGTTTTGGCTTCCACTTGTAGTCTTTCCTGGAAGATGAGGGCAGACCTTTTAACCAACGCCTATTTTAGTTGGACATTGAATTTGACACAAGTATTTGCTATATCAACATCTAAGTTCATAAGACTTTGCTATATTCGTATTGTGTGTAAAATACACGATAAATATAAATCCATGCTTGTTGTGAAAGGCGACTAACGGGATCAAGTGGTCAGGCTCACTGACTTGGTTGACACATCGTATCCAAGTAGCGTAGATCGGTGTCCCCGCTGTTGATCACTGGCTTGTCTGGTCCAGACATGATTTTTTTTTACAGACCGCTACCACATAGCTGGAATATTGCTGAGTGCGACGTTAAACAACAAACAAATAATCATCTCGGTAAGGACACTAATACATCTGGACCCAATACACACTATCCTAAAACAATTTAGATTGACAATGGATACGTTTTCTAGGCATCTCACCTTTGTATGGGATTCCGAAAACATAAACTTCACACAGGGACAAAGTGTCACCCGGTACTCTTGGGTTTGTCTTTTTCCTCAGGCGGACGTATCTTCCAATTACTGGTGACAGGCAGTCCACTTCAACCCTTCGAGAGACGGCTCTTTTCAGGAAAAAACACAACAATCCCGGTCGCGAAATGTCTTTAGGGTTGTGACTCACTACCTCAATCGTTGTGTCATGAATCTGGCCTGTTAACAATCATAAACATGGCTTCTGTGAATGACATTTTTAGAAGTTGGAGAGTTAGATAAGGACAAACTTTATGGGTGAACAACTTCTTTATTCAGGTGATGCGACGTTTGATACAGATAAAAGTATGGCCTTACCATAAACATGATGATTAAAAACTCGTTTCAATAATAATCGGAAGGCCTCGTCGTTTCCTAAATTTCATTGCTAAACTTATAAAGATGTAAATCATAAATATTGTTTTTTAAGTTCTGTTAACAATCATAACCATAACGATTAAAAACTCGTTTTATAAACGATGTCAAATCGTTTAATGGCAAACGGAAGGCCTCGTTGTTTCTTACATTTTACTGCCACACTAAGAGATGAAAATCATAAATATTGTTTTTAATTTTTTTCATAAATTTAGCTTCACGATTTTATACCACTTGTGACTGTTATCCGTCGATCAAAACACATAGAAAGAAGATATTTCCTTAAATGATGACAAATATGATAGAAATGTGAATGTCTGTTGCACACTAGTCCAACAATACCAATCAAACTTAACATTTAATTCAAGGGCCATCCATTCCAAAACACATTTATCAAACTTGGCTTAAGAACAAATTACTTAAAAAAGGGGTAAACACTCACTGACTTAGATTTTCAAATTCCAACCCCATTTAACAACGCATTACATCCCTTCAACTTTCAGCACATATTACAATTCAAGACAAATCTTATGGATAACAACTTCTTGGTTTATTTTTCACAACGTTTCTGGGCTAGCTCTTGCCCCTATAAGAACTAGCCCAGAAACGTTGTGAAAAATAAACCAAGAAGTTGTTATCCAGAAGATTTGTCTTGTAATATTACACCAACTTCTAAATGCCTTTGAAGGATTTCATATTACAATTATTTTACACTCTGATTTGTTTGTGTGTTTGTTTGTTTTTTTAACGCCACAAAGAGCCATATTCCAGCTATATGACGCCGGTCTGTTAATAATTGAGTCTGGACAACACAATCCAATGATCAACAGCATGAGCATCGATCTAGGCACATGGAATAGATACGATGACAGGTGTCAACCAAGTCAGCGAGCCTGACCAACCGATCCCGCCTCTTACGAGAATCATTGTTTTTTTGTTATCATACAATGAGGTTACGTGACGTACCATAAAGTGGATGATGTATTATTCGAACACCATGGACTTGGCATATTCGTCCCAGATCCACGAACCACCACGGATCCTTTTCAACGTACAATGTTCCAGCCCACGTACATTGCCCCGTTGCCTGCAGCTTGTCAAGTGTGTCTCTACCATCCACTGTCATCGCTGGTTCGTGTAGATGGTTTTGCCATACACTGCTCATTTTCACAGTTTTACGCAGTGCAAGGTTCCTGTAGGTCCATGCAGACTTAGCTTTTGAAGAAAGAGAAATACAGGTAAATGGAAACGAGTTCACAAATTCTTGATCCTGAAGCAACGCCTTTACTGACATTTCTGAAAGACCACCAAACGCTCACCACGCATTTCTAGGATGATATTTCCTCATAGAAAACACAAAGCCTTCTGTTATTATCTTCTCTCGTTTTAAGACAGGCGGTGGGGTAGCCTAGTGGTTAAAGCGTTCGCTCATCACGCCGAAGACCCAGGTTCGATTCCCCACATGGGTACAATGTGAAGTCCATTTCAGATGTCCCCCGCCATGATATTGCTAGAATATTGCTAAAACGCGTAAAACTAAACTCACTCACCCTCACTCTCGTTTTGAGAAAAACACGCCTATTACAACGTCATGCCAGATTTAAGTACCTTGTCCTCTAGGGGTCATTGTCCGCAGTGACTTGTCAATGGCTTGAAGAAATATTAATAATATTAATAAACCTGCGTTTATTTATTATTATAGATGTTGACACATGTACATTTCTCTTCTGGTTGTTTATTTGTTTGTTATTTAATATTCCAACTACATCCAGTGCTGCGTCCCATTGGCGTACCAGAAAACTGAACCCCAGATTCCCCAATATGTTCTATCAAGGGTTATCAGCATAATACCTGTCCATGAGGAATCCACCAAATGGAAAACATCCAGCACCTGCATTTGGAGTTTCCTCCTACAATGTTCCAGCATCTGGATTGCTTCGATATGCATGCAAGCACCTTTATGTCTGTAACACGTAACGGGCTAGCCTTGTGGTGAAATAGTTCGCTCGTCACGCTGAACTTTCGGGTTCGATTCACACGTGGTTAAAATGTTTGAGGCCCTTTCTAGTGTCCCTGCCGTGATAGTACTTGAACATTGCTAAAACGGTATAGCACGTAACATCCATTAAGCGACCCGGAGTCTGCAACGTGCGGAACGTCTACAAACTATTGGTTGCTGGAAACTGGTAGAAGTCTGTATTCAGGGGCCAGCATGTTCATGTTTCAGTCTGTGATTTGCATACCATGAACAGAAAGACAGACAGTTTATTCAGTAATAAGCCACTGGCCCAAAATACAAGTCACATGCGTTTTACCGAAAAACATCAGATTTTTTTTATATTCCCAAAATTATGTAAAAATAGGCATAAATTATTTATAACATTTATGTTTGTTGAAGACATTATATTGACAAAACTGTGTTGTGTTAGAGATGTTTTACATATTTCTCCAGAAATTTATTCTTTGCGTGTGTGGGGTGGGGGGTTTGGGTGGTGGTGCTGTATATTTGTATAGCGCTATAGTCCATCCTGCATGCGTGCTCAAAGCGCTTGTGGAAGTGTCAAACTCATGTGCTGATATACTGTACAAACAGTAAAAAAGTCTCAACAGAACTGGAAGAGATCACTCAGAGCAATATTTAGCAAAGAGGCGGGTTTTTAACTGGGACTTAAAAGAGACAATCGTTGATGAATCTTTTATGGCAGGAGGGAGAGTGTTCCAAAGTATTAGGGCTGATGCACTGAAAGCCTTTTCACCAAAGAGTTTCAGTTTAGTTCTTGGAACAGACATGAGATGTTGGTGGTCTGACCGGAGGTTTCTGGTGTCCTTGTGATCTAAGGTTAGTTTGCTGAGATATCCTGGAGCTAGGTCATGCTGACATCTATAAGCAAGACATAGTGTTTTGAAATGGATCCTTGCCTCTACGGGCAACCAGTGAAGGTATTTCAGAACTGGGGTGATGTGTGACCATTTGGACGTCCTGGTGACAATTCTTGCTGCAGTGTTTTGGATTTTTTGAAGGCGTGTAAGGAGGTCGTGGTTGATGCCATAGAGGAGACTGTTACAATAATCTAGTCTGGACATGATTAAAGCCTGAATCAGAGTTCTGGTAGCATCTGTAGTTAGGAGATAGCGAATGTACCCAATGGCCCGTAAGTGGAAGTAGCAAGTTTTACATAGTTAGTCCACGTGCGCATCCATAGTGAGGCAGGACCAATTAATACACCAAGACTCTTCACACTAGCAGAAATCTTAATGTTTGAGTCGACAACAGGTATTTCATTGCAATCCAGTTTGTGTAGACGCTGTTTGCGCCAATGAGTATGGCCTCAGTCTGTGTCTAGGTATGCTTTACAATAAACAAAAACATGTATATCATCTTCAATTATATTAAGATTAATTTTGGGGCAAAAAGGACAAAATCTTGAATCATAAGGGACATTGTTATATCTACTGGTCTCAGAACTAAGTTTAAGATTACCACATCTAAATTGTGTCAAACAATTTCTTAAATATGGGGCAATATCTAAACTGAGATAAGTTTCAACATTTAGGAGGGATTTGAAAAGTATATAATTAGAACACTTGGTCGTATTATGTAAGGATGAGTACCAATCTTATGAAAGATTATCAGACAATCTCTGCTTAAAAACAGAAATGAAACCATCAATATCTCCAATATCCTGGGAAATCCAAACAAAGCCAAACCCAAATCTAAATAAAATATTCTTGATATGACATGCCCATGTGGTGCGTCCAGATTCATCAAAGACTTTAACATTAAATAAAACTGATAAGGTAATCTACAACTTGGAAGGAGTTAAAAGTCTACACCAATATTTAACTGCCCTTGACATATAAGTAAAAATTGAAGAGTGAATCTGCCACATTCACCAAGAACCATTTTGTTACATGTATTTTTGCCAGCTTTTAAGAAATATTTACATGTTTTTATCTGGATTTGTTCAATGATTTTACAATGCGTGAAAAGATTCTCCAGACCATGAATCTTCTTCTGAAGCTGGAATGCCGTATCCAAGACTGGGGAAACATCATCCGCAAACATTAGAGCATATAGATTATTAACATCAGGTATATTAAATATACCACGGACACCAAATTGCTCCATACTTTCCAGAAGCTTATAAATAAAGATAATAAACAATTAAGGGCTGAGGATGCAACCTTGTCAAGTACCTATACTACAATCCAAATAACTTCGACCATGAGATGTTCTGACACAAGCCGACAACCTACCATACACTGATACAAAAATGTTATAGAATTTACCACAAACACCAACTTTTCCCAAACTTGGCAGAAGAATTTTATGATTACCTCTATCAAAGGCCTTTAAAAAATCTATTAAAAGACAATGAAACCTTCCTTTCTTCTTACGTGAATATTTCTGTACCATAGCTTGAAGTGAGATAATATGATCAGTTGTAGAATAATTAGTCCTGAAACCTGCCTGAGCTTCATGAATAATATCCTCACACCAAACCTTTAACCTACTATTGAGAATGGAAGTGACTATTTTATAAACAGAATCCATAAGAGAGATACCTCTAAAATTATTGGGGTTACTTTTTACATCAGATTTGTATAAGAGACAAATAATGCGTTTTTGCCCAAACACAGGAAAAATACCATCTTTAAAATCTTGCTAAACAACACTGTTAAATAATTGCTGATAAGAGTCTTACAAGCTTTACTAAAGTCAATTGCAATATCATCTGGTCCAGGAGACCGCTTATATCATACGTAGTGTCACATTTTGATGTTGAACCTGATTGCGTTTATGTTTTCCAAAATTCCTTTGGGTTGTGTCTTGCTGCAGCAGGTTTCTCTTTTGTGCATCAAAGTATGCTTTTCGCCTCCTATTGAAAGTCTTCTTCAACGATTTACGCAGGGTTTTATAAATCACAATATCCAGGTCAGTGTCTCCATGATAACTTAATGCTTTATATTTCATATGTTTTAATTGTTCAAGTTCTTGATCCCACCATGGGGGTTGAGGTTGGAAATTGATATCATGGTAACCTGAAAATATCTTCTTATTGTGGTCTGCAGCTCGTTGATACAGATCAATGACAACATGGAATGAACAGGTACCAACAAACCAAACCTCTTTACGATCACCCTGTTTAAGGCGTCAGTGGTCAACGACAAGATTACATGGTGACGGATCCAAAACCAGGTTCTGGCTCACAAAATACTGCAAACTTTCTTCAGCCTAGTATGAGTTACGAGTCAGGCGATTAGAAATCGTCTACGTTCAGCTCATACCTGTGTTCGACGGCAACGGCTTGTGCAGCTCCTTACATGTCGTCAAAGTGCCAACAGACATGAATAGTGTACTCAATGTCAAAACTGGGGTATCGTCCCTGGTCAAATCTCATAGTTTCAAATGATTCCTTATCATTCCTTGATAGGTGTGATCATGTCTTGCGTTGTTGAAATAAGCGTCTGTTTCACCTGTGACCTGGTGACAAATTTGGACGTGGTGTGGGGTGGCACCACTATGACCGAGCGACACCTAAACCATATTGTGTAAGGGTCAATGGACATCACTATAACGCTGTCCTATTGGAATGTCGTTTTACGTCTTACGTGAGTTTTACGTCTTACAATATCATCATCATCATCATCTTGTGCAATAACATGTCAATGGGCAGCAGTCTGTGGACAATAATGCTCTCTCGTTGGCGTGACGTTTTGTATTTCAGGGTGAAAGCGCAGTTACTCATCGTGAAAAACGACAGTTTTTCACTATTTACACACAAACAAATCATCCTTATCATCATCATCACGAGTTTTACGTCTTACGAATAAAATATCGTTATCATCTTCATTACCAACGTCGTCATTAATTTGTGTAAGGACGGGTCACTTTACAGCACTATAGGGTCAATGATGATGTCCCGTTTGCATGTGATTTTGTCTTTCAGAGTATAATTGTGGGTGGTCAGCGTGAAAGACGAGTTATATACCTTACAAATAAAACATCATCATCATCATTATCATCATGATTAAATTGTTCAACACTACCTGCAAAGATTTCTGTCACCATGAACAGCTGCAAACAACCTCCGATGAGAACCAGCATAATTAACGATGCACACTCTTCTACACTTTGCTACACAGTGCCGAGCAGACTTTCCTGTCTAGTGCATAGTATTGATCAGCGTTACCATTTCATACGAGAATGAGTGGAGCGTCCTGGAGGCCCAATCTCAAGTATCCAGCTGGATATAATAAATAGGTTCTTCATAGATGCCTAAGTGAATCAGTGGCGTAGGATAACGAACTCTTGTACAGTTTCCCGCTGAACCAAATAGGCACAGAGGGGTACCTGTCCGTGTTTCTACTTAGTCATACACGATGGCCCAAGGGGCACATATTCTATTTCCTTCTTAGCCATATACACTGGGCCAGCACAATGGGGCACCAGTCCTCTCTCCTACTTAGTCATACACAATGGCCCAAAGGGCACCCGTTCTCTTTCCTACTTCGTCATACACAATAGCCTAAGGGGTACCTGTTCTCTTTCCTACTTAGTCATACACAATGGCCCAAGGGGCACCTGTTCTCTTTCCTACTTAGTCATACACAATGGCCTAAGGGGCACCTGTTCTCTTTCCTACTTAGTCATACACGATGGCCCAAGGGGCACCTGTTCTATTTCCTACTTCGTCATACACAATGGCCCAAGGGACACCTGTCCTGTTTCCTACTTAGTCATACACGATGGCCCAAGGGGCACATATTCTATTTCCTTCTTAGTCATATACACTGGCCGAGCACGGAGGGGCATCTGTTCGTTTTCCTGCTTTGCCATACACAATGGCCCAAGGGGCACCCATTCTCTTTCTTTCTTAGTCATATACACTGGCCCAGCACAATGGGGCACCAGTCCTCTCTCCTACTTAGTCATACACAATGGCCAAAAGGGCACACGTTCTCTTTCCTACTTAGCCATACACAATGGCCCAAGGAGCACCTGTTCTATTTCCTACTTAGTCATACACAATGGCCTAAGGGGTACCTGTTCTCTTTCCTGCTTAGTCATATACACTGGCCCAGCACAATGGGGCACCAGTCCTCTCTCCTACTTAGCCATACACAATGGCCCAAGGAGCACCTGTTCTATTTCCTACTTAGTCATACACAATGGCCAAAAGGGCACCTGTTCTCTTTCCTACTTAGTTATACACAGTGGTTCAAGGGGCACCTGTTCTCTCTCCTACTTAGTCATACACAATGGCCCAAGGGGCACCTGTTCTCTTTCCTACTTAGTCATACACAATGGCCCAAGGGGCACCTGTTCTCTTTCCTACTTAGTCATACACAATGACCCAAGGGGCACCTGTTCTCTTTCCTACTTAGTCATACACAATGATTCAAGGGCACCTGTTCTCTTTCCTACTTAGTCATACACAATGGCCCAAGGGGCACCTGTTCTCTTTCCTACTTAGTCATACAAAATGGCCCAAGGGGCACCTGTTCTCTTTCCTACTTAGTCATACACAATGGCCAAAAGGGGCACCTGTTCTCTCTCCTACTTAGCCAAGGGGCACCACTACTTAGTCAATGGCCCAAGGGGCACCTGTTCTCTTTCCTACTTAGTCATATGACAACCTGGCCCACAATGGCCCAAGGGGCACCTGTTCTATTTACACAATGGCCCCTACTTAGCCATACACAATGGCCCAAGGGGCACCTGTTCTCTTTCCTACTTAGTCATACACAATGGCCGAAGGGGCACCTGTTCTCTTTCCTACTTAGTCATACACAATGGTTCAAGGGGCACCTGTTCTCTTTCCTACTTAGTCATGCACAATGGCCAAAGGGCACCTGCTCTCTTTCCTACTTAGTCATACACAATGGCCCAAGGGGCACCTGTTCTCTTTCCTACTTAGTCATACAAAATGGTTCAAGGGGCACCTGTTCTCTTTCCTACTTAGTCATATACACCGGCCCAGCACAATGGGGCACCCGTTCTCTTTCCTACTTAGCCATACACAATGGCCCAAGGAGCACCTGTTCTATTTCCTACTTAGTCATACACAATGGCCAAAAGGGCACCTGTTCTCTTTCCTACTTAGTCATACACAATGGTTCAAGGGGCACCTGTTCTCTCTCCTACTTAGTCATAAACAATGGCCAAAGGGGTACCTGTTCTATTTCCTACTTAGTCATACAAAATGGCCCAAAGGGGCACCTGTTCTCTTTCCTACTTAGTCATACACAATGGCCCAAAGGGGCACCTGTTCTCTTTCCTACTTAGTCATACACAATGGCCAAAAGGGCACCTGTTCTCTTTCCTACTTAGTCATACACAATGGCCCAAGGGGCACCCGTTCTCTTTCCTACTTAGCCATACACAATGGTTCAAGGGGCACCTGTTCTCTTCCCTACTTAGTCATACACAATGGCCCAAGGGGCACCTGTTCTCTTTCCTACTTAGTCATACACAATGGTTCAAGGGGCACCTGTTCTCTTTCCTACTTAGCCATACACAATGGCCCAAGGGGTCACCTGTTTTCTTTCCTTCTTAGCCATACACAATGGTTCAAGGGGCACCTGTTCTATTTCCTTCTTAGCCATACACAATGGTTCAAGGCGCACCTGTTCTATTTCCTTCTTAGCCATACACAATGGCCCAAAGGGGTACCTGTTCTATTTCCTTCTTAGCCATACGCAATGGTTCAAGGGGCACCTGTTCTCTTTCCTACTTAGTCATACACAATGGTTCAAGGGGCACCTGTTCTCTTTCCTACTTAGCCATACACAATGGCCCAAAGGGGTACCTGTTTTCTTTCCTACTTAGTCATACACAATGGTTCAAGGGGCACCTGTTCTCTTTCCTACTTAGTCATACACAATGGCCCAAGGGGTACCTGTTCTATTTACTTCTTAGCCATACACAATGGTTCAAAGGGCACCTGTTCTCTTTCCTTCTTAGCCATACACAATGGTTCAAGGGGCACCTGTTTTCTTTCCTACTTAGTCATACACAATGGTTCAAGGGGCACCTGTTCTCTTTCCTACTTAGTCATACACAATGGCCCAAGGGGTACCTGTTCTATTTCCTTCTTAGCCATACGCAATGGTTCAAGGGGCACCTGTTCTATTTCCTTCTTAGCCATACACAATGGTTCAAGGGGTACCTGTTCTATTTCCTTCTTAGCCATACACAATGGTTCAAGGGGCACCTGTTCTCTTTCCTACTTAGTCATACACAATGGCCCAAGGGGTACCTGTTCTATTTCCTTCTTAGCCATACACAATGGTTCAAGGGGCACCTGTTCTATTTCCTTCTTAGCCATACACAATGGTTCAAGGCGCACCTGTTCTATTTCCTTCTTAGCCATACACAATGGCCCAAGGGGTACCTGTTCTATTTCCTTCTTAGCCATACACAATGGTTCAAGGGGCACCTGTTCTCTTTCCTACTTAGCCATACACAATGGCCCAAGGGGTACCTGTTCTATTTTCTTCTTAGCCATACACAATGGTTCAAGGGGCACCTGTTCTATTTCCTTCTTAGCCATACACAATGGTTCAAGGGGCACCTGTTCTATTTCCTTCTTAGCCATATACACTGACAAACTAACAAGAGTATGGTTTGTGAATTAGTGTCTGTATCGATGGATTTTCCCGCAAAATTATCTGGCTGGGAGTTGCTAAAACAAACCGTGACCCAAATGGTATTGCCGGATATGACCTACAGGCCATAACTGATGCTGATGGAGCTCATGCATGCGTGCGCAGTGACATGGGGACTGAAAAGCGAAGAGTCGCGGATTTACAGAATTCCTGCTCGAAACTACATGTGAGTGTTACCTGAGCTACCTCTTTGAAACAATTCGACATGCAAGGGGTTGGCTGTTGGTGGGCATTCTGAGAAGACAGTCGAGAATATAGAGTTTTGGGTGAACCTGTGCGTTTGAATAGATGAAAGCTGAGGGGCATTTCACGGGAGATGTGTTGGACAAAAGTTTGATTCAATTCTGTTTCTTCATATCCTGAAAGTAAATATAAGTGACATGGTATTCATCCATTCTCTTCCCACAGAGGTTACTCCTGTCATATCTTCCTACGTAGGAAGATATGACAGGAGTAACCTCTAATGGGAAGAGAATGGGTATTCATCCTATTCACAAGACCTTTGAAATGGTTTATCTGACTAATTTGATAATAATTGTTATGTGACAAATTCCATAAAGTTTATTGGTGGAAATTGTCTTTACAACAGCTTGCATGCCGGAATTAATTGTCTCGTTTTTTTAGAAAAAGCTTCACAACCCAAATTACTACTCTTAGTTTGCCACTTTCACTTTAATGTTGCTTTTGAGCAGGCTAGGTTGACAGTGAGTGAGTGAGTTTAGTTTTACGCCGCACTCAGCAATATTCCAGCTATATGGCGGCGGTCTGTAAATAATCGAGTCTGGACCAGACAATCCAGTGATCAACAGCATGAGCATCGATCTGCGCAATTGGGAACCGATGACATGTGTCAACCAAGTCAGCGAGCCTGACCACCCGATCCCGTTAGTCGCCTCTTACGACACGCATCGTCGCCTTTTACGACAAGCATGGGTTACTGAAGACCAATTCTAACCCGGGACCTTCACGGGTCGCTAGGTTGACAGAAGTCCAGAGAGTATGGAACTCGAGTCGCATACGTTCTTCCAGGAATGGTGCTGGAAAAGGACCAAGCATACCGTACTCCCTTCTCGAAATGTACTTCACAAGAGATTATATATGTGAGGTTGCACTTGAACGTTTGGATGTCTGCTTGGATGTCTGCACTGTTAATGGCAAAAATTATTCGCAGTGTTTAGGTTCAATCCATGTCGTTGTACATGTGCTGTTCTTGTGGAATGTTTAGTCAGTGATTTTAATTTGGTAGAATGATTAAATAACTGTCATTGTTAGTGGCTGTACCTTCAACGGGTGTTGAAGTCCAATTTCATTCAAAGTATTTCTCATTTTACGTGGTTTTAAAAGCAGTATATGTGCTACTTTTAACTGTTTGGCTAAACTCCCCACTATTGTGGGCTATCTTTAGGTGCTGGCGATCTACAGCCCATATTTATACTGTACAGATATTAGTGGTAATATTTTACTGTTAGATACTAGTTGTATATCTGTGATACTGAGAGGTTATATATAGTCTGAAATTGTGTTCTTAATGAGTAGTGATAGTACAGTCACAATTTGGCTGAAATATTGCGGATGTTACTGTAAAATTTAACTCACTCACTCTTATGGACTGTTGAACGATAACCTACCTTGAAGAATTCTTTCCATGTAATAACATTTCATTTGGCAGTTAAGGTTCAGCACTGATTCTATTAGAAGTTTGTATGCGACAATAACTTCTACCATTGAGAGCACGTTTAGATCAATCTAAAACAACATGAATACATCACATTCCACTTCTGAAATATTCATTTTAAACAGTGTGTACAAACACAACTAATACAGTCAATAGCTTAATGTTTAAAGCGAAATAAAGTCAAATGTTAGTGTGGTCGGTTTTTGTTGGCATGTTGTTCAAAGGAATGTTGTTTTAATTATTCAGGAAAAGGGAACACTGAATAATTCATGATAAGCTAAGACAAAGGTCGTTGTGGGAGTACGGTTCGTAGTGTTCTGAGACATTGAATCTTGTAAACAGTGAGTGAGTGAGTTTAGTTTTAAGCCGCTTTTAGCAATATTCCAGCAATACCACGGCTGGGGACACCACAAATGGGCTTCACACATCGTACCCATGTCTGTGAAGACAATCCAGGGATCAACATCATAAACATCGATATACACAATTGGGATGCGATGTGTCAACCAAGTCAGCGAACCTGACCACCCGATCCCGTTAGTTGTCTTTTACCACAAGCATCGATTTCTAATTATCATGCATTCAACATTTTACACAGAATACGAATATAGCAACATCTTATGAACTTATATGTTGATATAGCAAATAATTGTGTCAAATTCAATGTCCAACTAAAACAGGCGTTTGTTAAATAGTTTCTAAAGACAAAGTCAAGCCCGATCTTTATGGGTGGATTAAAGATATGTAAAGTATGTCACATATATAGATAATAGGTATCACTATTGGCTTGTTTGTGAGGCTGATTCAGATATTAAATACTGTGTAGTGTATACAGTCCACTTTACAGACATATAATATACTAATATCAGTTGAAATTGTTAGAAGGTTGGCATTTTCATATACTGCATTTTGGAAATACAAATGTCCAACTCAAAGACAGTTCGTTGGCCGCACCGTCACTGAGATTGTCACTGATGGTTTTCACACACGAATAACTGACATGGGTTGTCGTGGCTACAAGCTTATTCTGATGAATATTTAAAAAAAACAACCTCATCAATGGAAAGTGCTCATTTGTCTTCCCTGGATTTTTATATGTATCCAAAATGCATGAGCTGACATGACAATTTGCCATATTTTATGACTGAAAGACAAAATATATCTGATATAGCACTTTAATATACGATGGCGTTGGTATAAAGTATAAAAAGGTACAGATTAAAAAGATAAATGGGTTTTATATACAAAGAAAGAGACAATTTGTTTTCTCTGCAAGGTGACCTAAAAATTTTCAGGAACCCAGCTGCCGATCGCGGTCACTCGACCAAGGACTTTGCGTGACCTCCGGTTGAATGACTTTACCTGGCTTATTCCCATGGCTGTGCCAGTTCCCAAGGTTCGTGCCAAGGTTCACGCTGCAAAGGCCCACAAACGTATATACGTATGATAATGATGGTTTTACGCGAACAGGAGCCCATAAATGTCAAATGAATGTTTTAAACTCGAGGCTACCCCAAAGCCCCAATTGAAATTATGAATTTGTTGAAACATGTTTGTTCGTTTGTTTGTCGATTAACACTGCACTCGGCAATATTTTAGCTATTCACTGCATGAGTGTGCGCAGTTCAGCAGATAAACTACAGCGCCTGCTACAGAATAACGTCCGAACAAACCAGTGGTTGATATAATGAACATAGTCCCACCTGTTCACATGCAAAAAACAGGCTACTGAACCTGTACATATACGCGCCATTCACCACAGCGATCGTGGCTGAGTGAGTGAGTATGGTGTTACGCCCCATCTAGCAATACTCCAGCAACATCATGGCGGGGGACACCTGAAATGGGCTTCACACATTGTACCCATGTGGGGAATCGAATCCGGGTCTTCGGTGTGACGAGCGAACGCTTTAACCATAAGGCTACCCCACCGCCCCTTAAAGCTTTTGTAGCTTTAAATGAGTTTAGTTTTACACCGCTTTTAGCAATATTCCAGCAATTTCAAGGCTGGGGACACAAAAATTGGGCTTCACACGTTGTGTCCATCTAGGGAATCGAACCCAGGTCTTCGGCGTGACGAGCGAACGCCTTAACCACTAGGCTACCCCACCACCCCCTCGTAGATTTAAGCTGATAATACTCCTAACATGTAGACTGGTTTTGGACAGTCGAAGAGCTGAGACCATTTTTAGAAACAGAACCCAGATGCATTTCCTACGACAAACAAACATTATGTATACATATATCTGCAAACCAAATTCCCTGGGTATTTTCAGTAATAACAGAAATATCGATTTCTTGATGCTGGGAATAGTTGACTGCAAAAACATCAAATATGAATGAATGGTTTTGAAATTTGATATATTAAGCATCGTGGTGGAACTGAAACAAACACGCTTATCGCGAACTAACGCACATAACGAACAGTGTTGGTCCCAGCCATTTTGCAATACATTTCATAAATGTCATAACAAATGGTTCCTTTAATTTCATTAGAACTGTAACCATTGCACGCAAATGATAGTAATTAAGTACTGACTTAGCTGTTGATCAAAATGCAAGACGGTGCCCCATTCATAGTCTCCTTCATGTAGAAATTACTAGATGAGAATATTACATCAGTTGTACATCGTATGTGAGATAATTTCTATTTACTATTAGTTTCGCGTGTGTGAGTGAGTGAGTATGGTTTTACGCCGTTTTCAAACAAGGAAAGACGTGCCTGTAGGTGACGTTGGAGCAAACGTGGACGTATTGTAGGCCGTCTCGGCCGGTTGCTGTGCTCCCTCGGTCGGTTCCGTAAAGTCCTGGAACTGATTGGACCTAAGCCAGGAATGGTCCGAGCAGTCAAACTGACAGCCTGGAATCGATTCCTTAGATGGGTCAGCCGAATGTGGTTGCCTTGCTGACGTGACGGCACGCGTGGACGACCGGTCTAAGGCAAATCACTCTCGTGTTCCCACAATGTTGAAAACGTCTCCATAGAGATGAGAACGTGTTTCGATGAGCATTGAAATATCTGGCCACTTCATTTTGGGCCATTCCAGTCCCCAGCATACTCACGGCGCGGAGACGCTGATTTTCTGTAACCCGTGGCATGACGTACGCGCATATTAAGTTGAAATTCATGTGTTTTCCACTACATGCAGAGGCTAGAGAATAATCAATCGTTCTTCATCGACCGTCCTTCAATATCTAATATCAGGTCTGTGATCTTCAGTTGACAGAAAGCATGCAAAAAGTTCATTGTGCACAAAGTTCAATACGTGACATCAAATTTCATGCAAATTGCTTTGCTACATAATAATAATAATAATAATAATAATAATAAGGGCCTGATGATGTACGCCTCTCCGTGGTGGGCCTAGATAGGGGAATTTTATTCCCTGAACTGAACGTAGATCACCCAGTTAGGGCTGACCCCCCGAAGCTGGTTTTTCACTGGGTTACAAATAGCCAAGAAGAATTTAATCTTTCAACTCCGCAGCCCAGTCAGCCTTCCTCCGGTAAAGAAACAAACCATACTGGAGATGGGACTTGCCCCAGGGGAAGGCACAGAACCCGGCCAAGAATATCTTGGTCAAACCATCTCAAAATCCTGTGTATATTTTGTTTCATTCTATTTATGATGAAATATCTGGCATACCTTTAGAAAATCGGAGGCCATTTAAACAAACAAATGAATCTTTTCCCAAAAGTGAAATCAATTTATTAAATGATATTATGTCTTTGAAACTTTCATCGGACTGTTCATTACATGAAGTTAATTGTTGTGTATATGCTGCCGCTCGAACCTTGGAGGAAATTCACACAGTTTCCAAAGAAAAAACATCTACTACTAAGAACAATACACCAAAGAAAAACCGGTTTCAAGTAAAACTAACGGAAACTAGAAAATACATTTCCTGGATAGAGCTGTGCCTGAAGTTAAGATCATCAGGGAGTCCAATGTCCAAACGGCAAAAGTCAATTTGGAGAAAATTGAAATTACAATACAAGACAACAAAAGAAAGGGTACTTCTCCAAATTGTCGATACCCTTAAGGCTAAAATAAAGGTTTGGACTGAAAGAAAGAAAAAATGGGAAAAGAAAAATAAATTCATCAAACAAAATAAACTTTTTAGAAACAATGAAAAGCATTTCTACAGGCAACTGAAAACAAAGGGTGATGGTGAACATGACAAACGGCCTCCCATGGATGCCAATGAAAGGTTCTGGAAACAGTTGTGGTCTGTACCCGGCGACTGTAACCTGGAGGCACCATGGGTCCGTGATTATGACCAAGCAATGCATGAGAAGGTAACTAGGTCGTTTGTCTGTTACATCTCACCAGATTGCCTGAAAAGTGTCATCAAAAAGTCCAAATCTAATACAGCTCCAGGGCCTGATGGCATTCGAAACCGGTATTGGAAACTGTTCCCCTGTGTCCAAACACCATTACTACACTGTTTCAATTCTCTCGTGGACACAGGTGATGTTCCTCCATGGTTCTGCAAAGGTCGCACAATACTTCTCCCCAAGAAAGGAGACTTGACTGATCCCAAAAACTTCCGCCCTATTACATGTTTGAATACACAATACAAAATATTCACAGGGTGTTTGACAAACCTTGTGTCATCTTACTGCTCTTCCAATGATATAATTTACAGAGAGCAGAAGGGAGCAAGAAAGGGATGTTGGGGGTGCAAGGATCAACTTCTTGTACAGAAAATGATTTTGGAAGAGGCTAAAGCATATCACCGCAACCTCTCCATTTGCTGGATTGACTACAAGAAAGCATACGACTCTGTCCCTCACGAATGGATTCTGAAGTCTCTTCATTGTATTGACCTCCCTGAGCGACTACTTGATTTACTCAAGTCTTTAATGAGTTGCTGGTCGACTCAACTTGAGATGTACTCGCATGGGCAGGTGCAGACTTCAGAATCTATTCCAATCAGAAGGGGCATTTTCCAGGGGGATTCCTTTAGTCCTTTGCTTTTTTGTCTGTCTTTAAATCCTTTGAGCTTTCTGCTCAATAAAGAGGAGGGTTACCATCCCGGACCTCCTCAGCACAGATCCCCAACACCTCTTACTCATCTCCTTTACATGGATGACATCGAGCTCCTTGCCAAAGGAGATTCCAATTTGAAAGAGCAGGTTCTCCTTGTCGAGTCCTTTTCTAATGATATTGGCATGACATTTGGACTCGACAAATGTAATACTCTTCATATGAAACGTGGCAAGGTAGTTAATGATGGATCGGTCAGGTTACAAGGGGGAGAAGTTATTGAGCATCTTGTGGAAGATCAGGCCTACACCTATCTTGGAATGCAAGTTCGAGACAAGCTCCAGAATGCCCAGATTCAAGACAAACTTCGGGCCGAGTACAAATCTCGTTTAAAGAAAATCTGGAGCTCAGAGCTAAATGCTCGAAACAAGGTCAAAGCCACCAATACTTTTGCTGTGCCAGTCCTCTCCTATTCCTTTGGAGTAGTTGACTGGACGAAACAAGACATCCAGAGTCTTGACCGCGTGACCAGAAGGATCATGTCTGATAACAGAGCCCACCACCCTCGTTCTTCTCTTAACCGTTTATATATGCCAATCAGTTCTGGAGGTCGGGGTTTGATTAATGTGGAGGCTCTTCATGACAGAATTTTATTGTGTACTTTTGCACATATTTATTTATCGGATGATCCTCTAGTGATGCATGTGAAGACTCATGATGAAAGCAAGGAATTCCACAGCTATTTTAAGCGTGCCAAGGTTGTTGGACAAAATCTGAAATTTGAGGTTGACTTTGCTGATGGCAATGTACTGCTGGACGGTACAGCGATGGGAGTAAACCAGGTGAAGTCCTTTACCAAGTCTGCCCAGAGTCGGTCTTTTGTGGAGAAGCTTTCTGAGAAACCATTGCATCGTGTTTACATGCAGTGTGTTGAACAGAATAGCAATCCCACCGACTCCTTCGCCTGGATGAAGTCGGCTGGTCTTAAATGTGAAACTGAGGGCTTCCTTTTTGCTGCTCAGGACCAGTCACTTCCCACTCGTAATCGCCTAAATGTGATTCTTAAAGAGAATATTAACATGAAATGTCGACTTTGCAATGAATTCACAGAGACTGTTCAACACCTTGTCAGTGGATGCCCTTCCTTGGCACAAACAGCATATCTTAAACGACATGATGGCATGGCTCGTTGCGTTTACTACCGTCTCCTAAATGCCTGTGGCTTTGACTCCGAGGTCCATCCATGGTACGACCCTGAACATGTCCAGGGCGTCATGGAAAATGATGCTCTCAAACTTCTGTGGAATAGGCCCATATACAGCCTCAGAAGAATTCCAGCTAACAAACCTGATCTTGTCCTTTTTGATAGAGCCAATGAATTTATTTATATCATTGAATTTTCTGTCCCTTTTGACACCAATGTGATTGGCAAGATTAAGGAAAAGCATTATAAATATGCGGACCTCGTCTTTGAAATGTCTCGCTTGCATCCCAAGTACACTGTCGTCAGGCACCCCATTGTTCTCGGTGCCCTTGGTTTGGTACGTCCTGATCTCTTGGCGCAGATCAGAAGAGTGCCCGGGTTCTCCACCGGGAGTACAGCCCTTCTGACACTCTGGGTAATGCAGAAGGCTGCAGTGTTGGGGAGCCTTCATATTCTCCGGAAAGTTCTTGGTGGGTTCGACTAGGCAGCGTTTCATGGGAGAAGTCCCATTTGCTGTCTGGGCTGCGTGTAGAGGGGGCAAGGGCCCTGAGCTGATGATGAGCCTTACCAGCCTGACTGTGCCAGGATCACCCGAACCCTCTCTGCTGCATACAATTTTTAATCTGTAAAACATAATAATAATAATATATAGCGCCTTTCCACGTCACAGGGATATGCTCAAAGCGCTTCCTGAGCTCAAGTTAAAACTATATACAGTTGGCAGGTACGGATGATTGATTGACTATTTAGGTGTTTTTTTAAACTTTACAAATGACCTTTATCTTATGCAATTCTGTGTTGTGCACAGTTACTTTTTCCCGTTAGAATATAATCAACAGATCATAATAAATTGTAATACATTTGGCACAAGTCATGGCACTGACCGGAGTTCATCATGGCACATATGAAACCACCGAATGTCAGGGAAAGGGTCATCTGTTCCGAATATTCCCCGTGTGAGTCAAACCGGCTTGGCATCGTCGCCCCATTGAACCCACCAGATTACGAATTCTGGCCTGGTGAATGTTCACCTACTATTCCTACAGTATTTGTGTAAACTGTTGGAGGTTCTGTGGTTGTTGCTGAGGTTAGGTCCCATACTGCCTACAGTTCCAAATTGCCTACATCCCAAACTGCCAACAAAAACAAAGGCAGCGTGGGAAATGATTTTTTGCCCTGTAGAATAATGGAACAGCCCAATTATCAATGAAGAAGGGGTGTGTCGTTTGGAGTAAGGTAATAGTAGTTATTTGCTTTATTTAATGTGGCACGCACAACTAAGGTATTTCGGCGACGGGGTAGTACACTTATTAAGGAATGAGGGGAACGAAAAATAGAAATTAGTAGTAAATGGTTATTGTTATTGTATTTTTTAACCAACCCATGTTTAAAAACATATTTATTAAGTGAATAATGATAAATATATAAAAGGTTAAAAAATGAACTTGATAAAAAGAGAGAACTGATTTAAAAAGTTAAAAGAACATATATACATATTTATAATAATTTTTAAAATGGTAAAAAGTGGTATTATTGTTTTTGTTGCTAGATTGTTTGGTATAATTTTGTATGAATGAGATATTTAGTGAGTGGTTTCATTAATTTAGGATTTGTTAGAATGTGCTTGAAATCAGAAGAGTCCTACTGGTTTTGGTATCTACATACCCAAAAAGCCTTAAATAGTCCTATAATCTCCCGGCAAACTCCAGCATCTTCACAGCAGAACTCGCAGCCATAGTTCAGGTCTTGCAAACAGCATCTGACCAAACAAACACTACCATCTGCATTTTTACGGATTCCTTAAGCTCCATACAGGCTCTCAGAAATTACTCTACAACAAAAAGACCAAAAAGACATCCTTGTCATTTGTGTGTAATTGTGAAACCAGTAAAAGACTGTAAAACTTATACATTGTTCATGATATACCCATGTCTCTATGTAAAGACTGAGAATTCTCAGAATTAATAAAGATGTCTTACCAACCAACACTTGCCATTTTTTTAAACTTCTGTAAGCAGAGTGGGAAGACACCAGAGAACAGGTCAGTTCATTAACCAACTAACTGGTCAAGTTCATTTTAGCAGGGGTAGAACAGGTCAGATCGGTGTATTCCCATTAACTCCACTTCCTGATCACTGGACCCTATCATGTTGTTTTAACCTGTAGGCAGTTTGGAACTGTAGGCAGTATGGGAATACACCGTTGCTGACGTCATCGCAGATCGCCAGCGCCCACCAGCGAATGCCCCAAAATTTCGCTTCATTCCTCCCGCGTGCTTATATTACAGTCAAATTCATACATGTTCGAACGTACTGCCACCTTTCACTCAGGAAAGTGCACTTTTTGAGTGCTTTTAACAGCTATTAAGTCAAAATTCAATGTTCAGCCGCACTCAGCAATATTCCAGCTGTATGGCGGCGGTCTGTATGAGCAATAATCGAGGGTGGACCAGACAATTCAGTGATCAACAGCATGAGCATCGATCTACGCAGTTGGGATTCGATGACATGTGTCAACCAAGTCAGCGAGCCTGACCACCCGATCCCTTTCGTCCCCTCTTACGACAAGCATGGGTTACTGAAGATCAGTTCTAACCTGGATCTTCACGGGTCTCACCCGCATAGGATAACATCCCGTCTTCTTTCACAACAACTATCAACCCCACACTCCATCATCGTTGCCCATAGGGGCGGTGGGGTAGCCCAGTGGTTAAAGTGTTGGCTCGTCACGCCGAAGACCCGGGTTCGAATCCCCACATGGGTACAATGTGTGAAGCCCATTTCCGGTGTCCCCCGCCGTGATGTTGCTGGAATATTGCTAAAAGCGGCGTAAAACCAAACTCAGTCAAACTACTTTAATATTTAGCGGTGTGTATTTGCTTATGACGTTGTTGTTACCTCCCTTTGTAAACAATCCTCCGTGTGTGTGAGCGTCGGTTTCTTCATCGAAGTGTATGTCCAACCTGTCATGTGACAGGGTAGGTGCCTGGTAGTCGTCATCACGAACTAGTCGAGAGGTATGTGCCGATTGTCACGGCAAAATGTGCATGAGACTTTACACTACGTACATGTGTGTCCGCTCAGTTTCAGTCCCCCAGTATTCGTACGTTATCTTTCATATCTTCGTGTTGTGGGGTTTCGGACGCTTAAGAACATCCGTTGTTTTATTAATTATTATATGAACAGTTGTACAACATGTCGCTAACTTATTAAGGACAACTGTATCTCAAACACAAGCCATCATTCGATAATACGATGTTTGTGTGACGTAACCCTCTGCTTATGTAGCGAGAGATATACACGAAAATGTCCGAAAACGTTTGACGTCCGAAAAGAAATAATCGGGCGATGAATCATTACATCAGATTAAGCAATTTTTTATTGCATATTTTTTATTACCTTTCAGTCCTTCAGCATGTCGTGAGCCACCTTAACACCAGATTCTGAATGAAGGCGATACAGGTATATGAGTTTTCCCTTTCATACATCTTGCCACATCAGAGAATGTATCTGCTTTGTCCTCCAGCAGTTTCCTTCCTAGTTTTTATTATGTGTTTAGTGGAACCAGAAATATGGTGAAAGCTCTATGCAATTCATACTCTTGAATATATTTTCACTTGTCAAATTCATGATATGGAAGCTATGATTTGTCAGATGATACGAACTTCACGAAAAATAAACAAATCTGCAACATGTCTAATGTAATTTCGATGGTGGTTGGTGGAGTTTGTACTATCTGGGCAAACAATGATCACAGTGAAAGGTTTTCCTCATCACATATGGATGATTAGTCACATTATCACATGTAAGGACAGGCATCAAAAGTGCGAGAAATAATGTCAGGTTCACCAGACATTGATCAAGAGGAGCGTCATTCAGGTTGAGACATTGTATAACTGATATAAATATCAGACTCTGCAGGCATTTCAGTGGTTCTGAAACTAATTTTCTCTACCTTTAGTCATTATACTCAGCCATTCCTTCACCTGATTAAATTATGTTAAAAAGATGTAAATAATATAGTTTTGTATTAGACCTTTTTAAGATCAGGTCAATCTATATAATGTCTATATACTTTTATTAGTATTCTGTTATTCTCTCTCACCTTGTCAGTACTTTCTATTTCAAATCAATAAAACAGTTTCCAACATGTCCTCAGGCATCTCTGTTATGTCAGACTGTGACAAGATGGATGTCTTCCTATGACCCCAGAAACTCGCACAACAAAGCAAGATTCACAGTGAGGAAAATTGGTAATAATACATCAGTACTTCTGCATCCCTGTTATTGAAGCTACTTATAAAGTTTAAAGGTCACATGCAACCAAAATATCAAACATAATTAAAACACAATTATCACTTATTCATGACATATAATATACATTGCTGGTTATGAAAAAACATAAAAACAAAATTATAAGCGTACAATCGCAAATCAAAAGTGCAATATTGTATACTTCGGTTTACTTCCCAAGAAACGAAGCAGCCGGGATACCGAACCCAGTCAAAGCGGGTGGGTGTGCAATCAAGTGTAACGGCTGGTTCATTTGCGGATGCCTCCCTCATGGCTCATTGTGTGTGTGTATATATAGAGATGTTGGATTTTGTAAATACATGCTCATTTTTTGTGTATAACATTTTGCAATCAACAGACAACATAACATGTCATGTGTACAAGTATCACACCTGCCTGTCTGTGTAATTACATAATGTGACAGAGACCGAACTCGGGCCATAAATCAATGCGTTTTGTTTATGGTGTATAGCCTGATAAGTATTAAGTTCAAATTGCATGTGGTCAGTGATTGAAATTGTGTATTGAAGCAGACACATAGGTGCCAATAAAACAGACATTGAGTTTTGTCTGTGACAACGACATATCTATATCACAGTTAGAAATACGCTAAATAATGACATTGCTTTTAAGTATCCAACTGAGAAAATGACTCAGTAAGAAGAACGTGAAATAGACAAACGAAATTATATAAACAGTTAAATTGGTAATCTACTGTAATAACATATAAAAAGCTCGAGCCTGTGAAATATCAACAAAACATTAGAAAAATAGCTCACACCAAAGCCTTCACCGAATATTCTCCGGACAACCCGCTTCCAAGCTCAGCAAACCTAATTCACTGGGCATGTGCTATGAGCGCAGCCCAGCTGTTAAAACCACTTCAATTCCCCTAAGAGCTGGGGGAAAGTTAGTGAATCGTTTGAACTACGATTTCTACGTTATTTTTCAACTTTATAAGTTGAATTTGCATTTTTGAGGATTTGTTTTGGTAAGTCCATATCGAAAGGTATCAGAATCTGCAAAGTTGTGCTTTACGTTGCATGTGACCTTTAATAGACTCTAACACAGGGTGTATGCTCAAGGCACTAACGTTATGATCAGGGGAAGTATGGCACTTGATTTTCATTCCCAGCTCCCTTGGGAGCATACAACTCAAGCTGCTTATGAGATACACGTTCACTCTTCCTCTCAGAGAAAAATGCAGCATAGCACTGTACTAGTGTTTGGGTCACAGTGAATGGTGAAACCATTTTCCTCAGACAGGAAGATTTCATTTTTTTTACTGTGGTTTCAACCTTGGTTTCACTGCTTGAAACCTACATTCAGATTTCTACACTTCAGTCTGAGTGGTGAGGTGGCCAAGTGGTTAGTCTTCACTCCTTACGCAGAAGGCTCAGGTGCAATGGGTACAATGTTTAAAGCCTATTTCTGGTGTCCCCCGCCATGATATTGCTGGAATATGACTAATAATAACATAAAACTCACGCACGCACACATGCACACACCCATGCATACACCCACTCGCTCACTCACTCACTCATTGCACCAGTCATACACCCAACAATCACCCACTCCTGTTGCATAAAATTGAAACAAAGAACAGTACTCCATTACTAGATAGGGCCAGCCAGGAGCCATCTTTTGTATTTTGGTTTTGGACAGAGAACATTACAACATACAATCTCGCAGACAATTTCGTATTTTTCCAAATGCTATTTTCTTCTCTCAGCCATGATGAGCGAGTGAATGAGTTGTGGTCGATGCCGCTTTAAACAGTATTTCAGTTGTCACAGCATGTCAGCTACCTGGACTTACGAGACATATGGACTTATTTATGGAAGTTGAGTTTGGTCCTGACAAACCCAAAACATAATCAGAATTCAATCCCATCATCACATCTGTCTGGCTTTCTTTATACAGGTCAACTGGGCCACCTGCTTCCATCAAAGACAGGAGTATATATAATATTTGTTTGTCAACATAATGTTGTCTGTCAACATTTCTAAATGAGGATCATTGTCATGGAGATTGTTTCCAAATCTGTCCTGCAAAGACATGAGAAAGCAATCCAAAATTTGTACCAGAAATATATTTTAGTGACATTGTATGAATGGTT
Organism: Haliotis rubra; assembly: GCF_003918875.1. Classification (NCBI taxonomy): domain Eukaryota; kingdom Metazoa; phylum Mollusca; class Gastropoda; order Lepetellida; family Haliotidae; genus Haliotis; species Haliotis rubra. Next base: position 103,350 of record NW_025765655.1, read on the forward strand.
GTTGCCAAAACTTGAGGAATCCAGCCTATCATAGCAGTCAAATATACCTTAAACATGTCAGATGTCTAAAAATGTGTATGCATGTTTTTTTAAGGTGAGTGAAATTTGATTCGGTGACGGGTTTACCAATGAGATTTTCATGGTTATGAGACATTTGCTCTTTCTAAAAATGTATTAAAATATTTTTGAGTTATTATGTCCTAATCACGTCCATATTCTGAAAGCTTTCACTTATATTTTCCTGAAAGGTGATTTTTTCTGATTTCAGGAGCCTATTCTATCATTGTGACTTTGGTAGCAAGGTGAGTGTAGTTGCAAGGAGACATCGGAGGTCAACCTACGTATGTATTGGCGTGTCAGTGTATTAACACGGATATGCTGACATGGATGGTTATTACACTTCTCTGATGAAACAATACATCTCTGATAAAATGCCTTCTCCTCACAATTTCTTCCCCCCCACTAACAACTGAGCAAGCAAAGAAACAATGTGTCTATTTATTCAAACTGGCATGGACTGCCAATTTGCCTGAGCATAGTCCCCCTTTAACATGTCATGTGTCAGTGCCATATTTTTCCCAAAACAGTGGCACCCTCCTGTGGATAGAGATACAGTCCATCAGAGGAAGACTGTCCTCATCCCCACAGCTCAGTGTGTTCGACCTTGACAAGTCCTCCAACCCATATATCTACATCCAAGACAGGCAGAGAGACTTAAGAGCTAAGTCTCAAGGTGAAGGTCATATGCAGATTGTCAGGGTTGATAATGCTCCACCTAACTTTGTTACAGTTATATTTTTGCTTAAATTTGCAACAGTTGTAAAATCTAGATCTCTGTATAAGTAGGAAACGGCGCACAAAAATATTCATCCTTTCCAATACTTGTGTCAATATATATTCTTCTTTTGATCAAAAGATGATTAATATACATTCGAGAGCCTGACTCTGTCAGAAGGTATGGTCATTGATGGTTTTGTCTCATGTACTGAACTACCCTAAATTATCTGTTCTCTCAATAGAGATCACTTAGGAACGATTTAGGAGTTGAACAATGCATGCTGAACAAGCTTTTATGATTCATTTATGTTTCATTATGTATTTCAGACATCAGGAAGAAGTATCTTGATCCAGAGAAATTAAAGCAAGGTAAGTCAGACTTAACTAACTTCATTGTTAGATAGATGAGGGACACTCACACAAAAGGGTGGTCACACAAATACAAAGGCACACACATACATTCAGACACATGTGAGAGTGCCCTCACACAAAAAGACTCACACAACAGAGGGGAGACTCACACTGAATGAGAGGGGACATTTACATTAAAACTGGGACATTCACACCCATAATGGGAGAGACAAACACAAGAGGTTATAACTCGCACACACTGGGGAACGCTCACACATGGGGGAGAATGCTCACACACCAGGATAGTCAGCTGTACCGAGGGTCCTCCTGTCCCTGCATTCAGTTTGTCACCTGGTTCAGCCATCTAACAGAATCCATTTTCACTTTCAAAAACATTGTCACACACATACCTTATTCATGTTTAATAAAAAAGCTTGGCAGTAAATAAGGGGAAAATAAGAATAGTGTATTTGTTGCAGAGTCGTGGTTCCCATGGTTACAGTCTTACAGCCAAGATCCCTGGACCTTGCTTAAACTCACCAAGTCCGCAGACAGAAAAACAAGATGGCTGGGGGTCAAGGCCATTGCCGAAATGGAAGACTGGGAGGGTAATCAGACATTCGTCTGAACATATTTAATAATGTCCTACATTCACCATGTGTTTTTCCCAAAATGTTTGAGAGGAGTTTTTCAGAAAAGTATTGGGAGGAGGCTGCTTGTGTATTGTTAGAAAGTTAAACAATGAAAGAAGCATGTTGCCAGGGTATGAAACTCCCAAAAATTTCAGCCAACTGGTCAGATGTAAAACTTGCCAGCCCTGACCAAAACTTACCTGCCCTGACCAAAACTGACCTGCCCTGACCAAAACTTGCCAGCCCTGACCAAAACTTACCTGCCCTGACCAAAACTTACCTTCCCTGACCAAAACTTACCTGCCCTGACCAAAACTTACCTGCCCTGACCAAAACTTGCCAGACCTGACCAAAACTTACCTGCCCTGACCAAAACTTACCTTCCCTGACCAAAACTTACCTGCCCTGACCAAAACTTGCCTGCCCTGACCAAAACTTGCCTGCTCTGACCAAAACTTGCCAGCCCTGACCAAAACTTGCCTGCCCTGACCAAAACTTGCCTGCCCTGACCAAAACTTGCCTGCCCTGACCAAAACTTACCTGCCCTGACCAAAACTTGCCTGCCCTGACCAAAACTTGCCTGCCCTCCTGACCAAAACTTGCCTGCCCTGACCAAAACTTGCCTGCCCTGACCAAAACTTGCTTGCCCACAAAATATCTTCATATACCGGTACATGTCTACATTTAAACCAACGTTGGACGGGTGAAGTTGAGAATCTGTCAATATATAATAACCTGTCACGGGCGGTTGGGCAGGCAGGTATTCTGAACGCTGATGGTGCCAAAGTTTATCAAGCCAGTAGAGGAGAGGGGTGACAAAATAATAAAGATATCAATGTGAACATTATTTATGGAGTTTTCATTTATAAATGAGAAGTAGGGGTGTCGTGAATGATGCAAAATTGGGGGAGAGGAACATCCCTGCAACCAATCCCACCACCTGCATCCCCTGTAATCTCCTTTCCTTTCTAAAACACCTTGATAAAGGTCTGACAGGATTGACTTGCCTGCTAATGTGATTCTGAATCACTTGGGTCTTGGGGATTGGCCATCATGTAGTTTTAAATGCAGGTGAATCAATGTAGGAGATAGTAGGACAATTTACAGTGAAATATCAGCTTAAACACTGAAACTGTGCTATTTTGATACGTGTTTGTTATATGTCCAGACTACCAGTACCGCTACATCGCACAGGCATGTGATGGCCACACTCTGGTGGGGCTGGCTCGGTCACCGGATGTTGGGGACCGTTTCTTCCTGCCCCAACCCAAGCTGGTGCCCCTGAAGGTAATGGCTGCCATGTTGTAAGTGTTGTTTGACTAGTACAATGAAGCCTTGCTTGGTTGGGGAATGTCTGTATGTGATGACAGGGATAGAAATACTTTTTTTTCTAAGTGTGCCTTAGGGCACCAGGCAAATATTTTAGGTGTGCCTTTCAGAAATCAAGTGTGCCCACATGTTTTAAGAATAAATGACTGTAGCAAGGATGATGATTTTTTGAAATTTATTGTCAGAAAACAACAAATGTAACCAGTTTTCGGTTATCACTGATATGTCTTCTGCTTAAGATGGCTTTCTTATGTTACATTTGTTCTGCTTTCCCATCACCTTTAATAGCTAAGAATCGTGTGAGAGAGGTTCACTTTTTACAATATGTCTAACATACACAATTTACTCTTCACTAACCGAACTATCAGTACTCACAACACTCGAAATGGAAAAACAACCAGATTTCTTTACATCATCCATCATAATTCCAGTGATTTCCTGGGCGTAAAAGTCAATAAATGTTTTTGCTTGTTTGTCATTTGCTTAAGTGTTTTGTTTGGGGATTAAATGACTAAAGGTGTGCTATGTCTCACGTGCCATAAGGGCACCAAGAACATTTTTTATCTGTGCCATTTGGATATTTACCGTGCCATGACACGCTAATACATGGGGTATTTCGAACCCTGGATGACAATCACATGGTATTGCTGATTGTGTTTTGAGGTTTGTCAGCTTCTTACCCATGCTAATTGGTTTCACAAAAGTGATGTACAACCACTGTGTGTGGGAGGTCAGTAGTTTGATACCTGGCCTTGTCTTACCAGAACATGGCACGTATTGTTCCCCAGCTATGATCTCAGGGGATTTATTAAGGGACTGGTTGGCTAGGATTTTGTATACTGTTTCTTTGAGGGATGTTCATGTTAAATTATGGCATAGCTATACAGTCAGCTTGGCATTTTGAAACTGAATTACTTCACACTAGCACAAGCAAATACGAGTGCACTCATGCATGCATGCACAGGCACACACACACACACACACAAAAAACAACAACACACACACACACACAAACATGCACTCACACACACTCCTACTGGCAAACAAGGATAAGTTGGACCGGCGCAGAGATCGCGCTTACGAGCGGTAGAATAAGCAAACCTATTTGCTTTGTGAAAGGTAGAGCAGATGTAGGCTAATGCACATGCAGTGTATGACGATGAAATTGATTCTGCGCGTAGCTGCACATGCCTTGCTGATAAGACTGTCACGTGGTCACACTACACTTGATCGCAGACAACCTGGGGCCCCTTCGTTCACAATGGCAGGTCGGTGCTTATCCTTGTTTGCCAGTACACAAACTCACACTTGCAAACACACTTGTGCTTGCATATCACTCCATAAGTGCAATAATCTTGAACTCACATTTAAACAAACCACATTTCACCTCACCTCAACTCCTCACCTCACCTCACCTCACCTCACCTCACCTCACCTCCACATCAAACTGGCACACAGTTAAGAACTGAAATACTGTTCAAATCATTGTAAAACCCACTCACTCACTCACTCACTGATTGTGTGCTTCTGTTAGAGGAGCTGTGCTGCAGAGCTGCGGTCCCTGCTGTTGTCATTGCCGCTGGAGAACATCGGTGAGTGCGTTGAGTACTTCACATCCCTGGCACTGGAGAAAGGACAGGTCCAAGAAGATAAGGTGAGTTTACCCCAGAAGAAAATATCTCACACAAATGATCAACTGGTGACAACTATGAATGATAACATTATGTTATCTTTAAGTGAAAGAAATGAGCTGTTGCAGCACATGATAAATATTCCCTCTGTATTTGGAGTAACAGATTGTTCTACCAAATTATTGGACTGAAATATGAAAGTTGGGGTTTTACGTAAGTAGTTTAAAGATCTGATACAAACATACATGTCAAGGTGTGGTTGGGTCATTAAAAACATTGAATTACTTCAAGACTATCATTTGAATGGATATTTTAAATCACATAAATTGTACTATTTAGGTTTAACCTAATTTGGAAATATCATTTTAGTTTGGTATATAACTTGCAAATAATGATGCTTTGATTAAGACATCTGTTGTTTGTCTAGAGCGTCCTCTGGTCATTTGGAAATCCGTCTTACGACACCAACCAAACAGACAGACCCGTCCCTGAAGAAATCCAGCACTTGTACTACCTAGAAGCCCTAGAGAGTCACTCACAGGTTGGTAGATATACTGTATATAGGTTAGAGAGTCACTAACAGATTGATAGATATCCTGCACACAAAGATAAAAGATATGGAATCACACACAGGTCGGTAGATATACTGTATATAGCTTGAGGAGTTACAGCCTGTTCAGCTTGACCTGAGCTACACTACATATGCATGACCCGGGAGGTCAAATGGCACAAATGGCAGGTCGAGTTAACTTCATTAAATAGGGGAGCAGATTAATGTGATTAATGCCTAAAAGCCCGAATCGGAAACATTAGACCATCTGTAGCTTCCTTTTTAAAGAAAGTTAGGACATTGCTCTCCTTCACAATAACAGACCCATTCGGTTGTGACACAGTCACACAATGCATTAGTATTCGGTGACCGGACAAAATCCACCCCAAATTGCCACCCCGGACAAAATCTTCTTAACAAAAAAATGGACAAAATCCACCCTTCTCAAATTGCTATTGTTAAAAGTTTTAGTGTGTCCTGATCTTTGATCAAGTTTTTTTTCTCAAGCCTAATTGGCTGTTGTTCCTAGATGTTGTTTCAAACATTAAAGGTTTCTCCATTTGTCACATTTTGATCACTACTTAATCCTCTTTCATGTATCATTAAGTAGTCTCACACTTTGATCATTACGTAATCCCCTTAAAGAATTAAGATGTTTTTGCAAGCCTGATTAGAGCCCTTTATACTCATGTTTTAATATAACATCGATTATCGATTATGAATGACTGATATGAATAAAATTCATTTCTGTGACTAAACATGTCATTAGTTTTTTTTTTCTTAGGGTGGATTTTATAAGGGGTGGATTTTGTCCGGGGTGGATTTTGTCCAGGTGGATTTTGTCCTAGGTTGCAATTTTGGGGTGGATTTTGTCCGGGTGGATTTTGTCCTGGAATCTTAGTATTCGCTTGATCAGGTCAAGCTGAACAAGCTGTCCTCACATAATGATAGATATACTGCACACAAAGATATAAGATAAATGGGATATTACTCCAGTCTTCTTCTCTACTTCTTCACAATTCACCATACATCACGCAGCTTACTGAAGGCAATAAACACTTTATAGAGCCACAAGCTAAACTTATCCTCCCAACTGACCGTAAATACAAGTACAGGTACATGGACTGTTAACCATGTGAACTCCATGGGGGCACAATACATTTGCACATTGTTGTGTTCTTCCAGAGTAAGGCTCAGTGTGTCCAGATTGTACAGGAAGAAGGTCTCACCGCCCTGCTGCACCTGGTGAAGGAACTGCCATCAAACTCCACTCTCCATATTCCTCACCTGGTCACACAGATCATTGGCAACCTCAGTCTGTGGGACTGTCTTCATGAGGAGATTATCAGAACAGGTGAGATATGGTAATCTCAGTCCATGGGACTGTCTTCACGAAGAGATTATCATTTTCATGAAGATGTGTTTAGATGAGGGGAATATTGGAGTACCTCCCTGTCCACTGCCACCTATCTCTCTCCACTCCACTTATGTCTCTGCCCCTGTGATATGTCCCTGTCCTATCCCCTCTCATGTCCCCTGTCCTCTTTTCTGTCCTGTCTCCCTCCAGCTGTCCTCTTTGCTTTAGCCGGTCTCCTGGTCCCCATATTTTGTCTTTACCCCAGTCATCTGCCCGTGTCCCATTTGCTGTTCTCCATACCTGATACTCTTCCTGTTCCCATTCTATTAATTGTTCCTGTTCCTATTCTTGATCCTTCCGCTGTTCCTGCTCTGTTGCCTCTGTTCCTGAACCTTCTCCTGTCCTTCCTGACTGTCACTGACCCGAGTCCCCTCCTCCTTCCTGACTGTAACTGACCCGGGTCCCCCCGCCCTTCCTGACTGTCACTGACCCAAGTGCCCTGCCTTTCCTGACTGTCACTGAACCATCCCTTGTGTTGCAGGCTGGGTCCCAATACTGTCCCAGTGGATGTCCCACAAGGATCTGATGTTGTCCCAACTGGCTGGCCGAGCCCTGCTGAACCTAGACCGAGACAGCAGTGACTGTGTGTGTGAGGAGGGAGTCTATGTCATCCATCCGACACACAGGACAAGGTATTTTTGCCCTTCCAGATTTGTATGTATTCAGTGATACTTCAGTGTAAAGGAACTGGTCAATATCTGACTAAACCTTCTATAGCAGATCCCATTATTGAATCCTGAGCAAACTTTGAGCTAGCAAATAGTTAAGTGATCCACTCATCCCACTCACTCACTCACTCTGTATCCAATTCAGACATTTTATTTGGAACAAATTTGATGCCAATCAAAAAAGGAATAACACACAAAAACTGTTCTCAATTCAGTGGTACAGACTCCAGGAGCGTAGCAAGCCAATATTTTTCGTGTAAGCCCGATAGGTTGCAAAGCTTTATATTTAGATAGTATTGAGGGCTTGCCCAACCTTTTTAGTAAATATCATGTGTAAGCCTGGGCTTTTTTATATAATGAGTCCCCGCCCTTCCTGACTGGACTCTGTAAAAATAGTAATAGTTTCCATTCATAACTGCCTGTGTATATTTGTGAGGTGAGGTGAGGTGAAATTGGATTTTACGTCGTACTTGAGAATATTTCGCTCATATGACGACGTGCATGTGTGTATGTGTATGTGCGGCTGCTTGTACTAGCCCAGACTTAAGCTGGTTTTATAGTGCTAGCCCACTGAGATACCATGCCGCAGTGAAGCAGGAATACCCCACTCAGACACATTATACTGACTCCGAGCCAACCAGTCCTTGTTGTACCCATTAATGCCGAGAACCAGGCAGGGACCAACAAGTACCATATTTTAACGTCTTTTGGTATGACGCGGTCGGGGATGGAATCCGCGACCTTCCGCTCTCCGGGCGGACGCTCTAACCACTACACCACGGAGGCGGTCGTGTATATTTGTTTCATAGGCACCAAATATGTTGCTCCAAATGTTCATATCAAGAACTCAGGAGCCCCAATACAATGATTAGAAAGTTTGTGTAGTTGATCTGTATATGTAACCCAGTATTTGTCCCCTCCAGCGAGGATCCCTACTGTGATGTTGTGTTTGTACATGGTATAATGGGCGGCCCTTTCAAGACCTGGAGGCAGAAGGATGTGAAAGATCAGGACCAGTCAGAGACTCAACAGTCCATGTGCTGGCCCAAGGTACATACAGTGTGCTTGTCTTGAAGCTGCTGATATCTTTTGCAGGTTGCTTCATGTACCATTTTTGTAAGCTTTCGGACTGCATTTCTATTAAATATATAACTGGGCAACTTGTATCAGCAGGCAGCTGTGTCTTGAGTCTATATAGGTTCAGGGTTCTGTGAGTGGTGGGTTATGAAGAGAACTGTTGCCCTGAAGATCCGGGTTATAATTGGTCTTCAGTAACTCATGCTTGTAAGAGGTGACTACCGGGATTGGGTAGTCAGACTCGCTGACATGGTTGACACATGTCATCGTATCCCAATTGCATAGATCAATGTTCATGCTGTTGCAATTGAGCACTGGATTGTCTGGTTCTGACTCGATTATTTACAGACCGCAGCCATATAGCTGGAAAGTTGCTGAAAGCGGCATAAATTTAACTCATTCACAGAGGCTGACATCCATAAAGTTTATGTTTACACAATATGAATGAACACATCATGTCCTGCCCTTCAGTGTTAAACATCAAACACAAACAAATGAGCACTGTGTTAGGATGGGTTATAATGTTCATTCATTCACTCAATTACTCACTCATTGTACAGGACTGCCTCCGTGGTGTAGTGGTTAGAGCATCCGCCCGGAGAGCGGAAGGTTGCAGGTTCGATCCCCGACCGCGTCATACCAAAAGACGTTAAAATATGGTACTTGTTTGTCCCTGCCTGGCGCTCAGCATTAAACTGTACAACAAGGACTGGTCGGCTTGGAGTCAGTATAATGTGTCTGAGTGGGATATTCATGCTTCTCTGCGGCATGGTATCTCAGTGGGCTAGCACTATAAAACCAGCTTAAGTCTGGGCTAGTACAAGCAGCCGCACATACACATACACACGCGTGCACGTCGTCATATGAGCGAAATATTCTCAAGCACGACGTTAAACCCAATTACACATTACCTCACCTCATTGTACAGTGGTACATGATTACACAAGTCAGATGTTGATAAACCTGACTTGACCCTCTGTGCAGGACTGGCTGGCGCGAGACTGCCCCAACACTCGGCTGTTGACGGTGGAATATGACACACACGTCAGCGAGTGGTATGTCCGCTGTCCTCACAACAGAGAGAGGTGAGACTTGTTTTGTCAGTTTGTCATTGCTTTGCAAAGATGTTTGCCCAAAATTCAACTGATCAGAATCTGTTTTTGATAATATCAGTGCCGAAATTACAATGTTCATGATACAAGATGCACTATTTTACCATTCTGCCATCTTCGTGTACGCCACCCATTGTGAGCCTTCTGTTGATGGGGGAGTATGTATCAGGTCTTGGAGACAGCCCATAGATGACATCCTTACCTTGTAAGCTTGCTGACGGAGTTGCTGGTTCAGACTCATTATTTACAGACCGCTAAACTCACTCACTCACTCAGTCTTAGGTCATGTGGACAAGGTGTCCTGCTTCAGATCAGAATGTCGATGGTTCAAATCCCAGCACAGGACTCAGAAATTTTATGGCCGATGCACAGTAGCACGTGCAACAGCCAACAGGCATTGGATCATGTAAATAGTCGTCTTGCAGGTAGTCATTTCGCAGGAAGTTAATAAGCCATCAGTTTTCAATGGTAGAGTCTTCTCTCAGTGTTTTTCTCCAGCTAGCCAGATTACACATTTCTGTTGTTGAGATATTCATCACTAGGGAGTAATGGATGACAGTCAGTTTAAACTAAAGCCAATGTGTAGAACACTAATGTACAACACATATGTAAAAACTGTCTTAGGGGATTAAATTACTGTGTTTCAGTCGGACAGTTGAGATGCGTGGGCGGAGTCTGATGGAGAAGCTACACAAGGCTGGTGTGGGATCTCGGCCAGTCATCTGGGTGGGGCACTCCATGGGAGGTTAGCTCAACTCATTTTTATAGATGCCCAAGAAAGCAGAAATGTAAATGATAATGGCAAGGAAGATTTAAGTTTGGTGAACTCAAGAGCTGTTGCAAATGGTTATTCTCCTTTCTCTCAGGATATGTGGAACCAGATTTGCTGAGATTCAGTGTGTGTGTCTCCATAAGTTTGATGTGTTATATATGAACAAAATTCAAACTACTGTAAAAATGTAGTTATCTTTTTAATAATTATCATTTTGATATTTGGTTTCAATGTCAACAGACCCATGAAGAATCATTAGAATGACAGCATGTGGCAACTAACGGGGTTGGGTGGTCAGACAAGCTGACTTGGTTGACACATGTCATCGTATCCCAGTTGTGTAGATTATTGATGCTTATGATGATGATCACTGGATTGTCTGGTCCAGAATTGACTATTTACAGATCGCAGTCATGAAGTAGAAATATTGCTGAATGTGGCATTACAAAACAAACAAACATCAGCAAGTTTTGTTGATCACACAGTTGGGTGAGCTTCAGTCCCTGTCGCTATTTTATGAATATCAAGATTTGACACATGACGTCTTATTTATCTTCCACTTATATGTCCTTGTACAAATGTTCGTCCAAAACATGATGATTGATGAGATTGATAGTGCCCCTGTGCACAGGTCTCCTGGTGAAGCAGATGTTGACCATGGCCCAGGAAGACCCCAGGTTCCAGCCGCTGGCCACTCAGACCCGGGGGTTGGTGTTCTACAGTGTCCCCCACCGGGGGTCCACCCTGGCAGACACCACGAGCCAGGCCCGGTACCTTATCTACCCCTCTGTAGAGGTGCAAGAACTCAGTGCAGGTGACTCATGTTACAGGTAGCCTCATCGCCATCAGTAGGCTGGGGCTTACACATCATCTGCGTGTACAGCAACTCTGATGATGCCTAAATTTTGTTCATCTAAACAGCACTCCTTCAATCCGGGACCAAACAAGTTGTTTGTGCGATGCTCGGTTGTAGAGTCAGTCCACAGATGGCATCCTTACCTTGTCAGCTTGCTGATGGGGGTTAACCTCTTTGGTCATGTGGACAAGGCGTCTGACTTCAGATTAGAAGGTCCGTGGTTCGAATCCCGGCACGGGACTCGGAAATTTTATTGCCGCTACACTTGGTTGTAGAGTCAGTCCACAGCTTGCATCCTTTTAGCTTGCTGATGAGGTTAATATAATTTTTTCTTATCCTGACTCATGCTTATTTGCTTGTCTTCTTCTTCTGGCGAACCTAGTGGAACACTTGTATCTCCCAATTGAAGTTCCCTTCAATAAAGAATCACTCATTAGTACTCACCACGAGTTACCTCCCTTCTGTAAGCGCGGGAACGAGGGCGCCACCCAAGCCCATGTGCCTCACTCTCTCCTTCTTCGCCCAGTGAGCTGGACGTGAGAGCGCCTGTGTCTCCCAACACACTATATCCTTTAATTATATTTAGTTAGTTCCTCTTATACGTTAGTATAGAGGTAGTACTAGTATAATTATTCAATTTGCATTGATTATTAATTGTGTTTCTGCTGTTTTATTCACGGTTCGTCGTGTTTGTTCAGTAGGCTACATTAATGAAAAATTGCACAGAATGTAAACTACGTTATTCTGATACCGATCCACATTTAAAATGCCCTAGTTGCATTACTCCATGTTCCTTTGATTCTCGTTGTAAATTTTGTATCAATTTACCTATCTCTGCCTTTGACAAATATTTATGTTCCGTTTATAGACGGAAGGCAGATAAATCCCGTAAACAGAATTCAAACATGGCTAATAGATTGCAAATTAATGTTTCATGTCAACTGTTGACTGAGGACGCCACCCGGCTGGTGGCATGCCTGAGTTTCCCTCGGCGGATAAGCGTGGGGCCATGATCCGCTATGTCCAAAGCAACCTGCATCTCAAGAGCTGCCGTCTTCTCAGTCAAGTCGAGGAAACCATCCATATCATCTCAGTATTACACTCGTACACCAAGATCTACACCTTCATCTAAAGGGAAGTCAACAAAATCTAATAATTTTGCCTCTGATATCTTACCAGTTACAGAATTAGCATTATATGATGATGATTTGCCAATTATCATTCCAGAAGTTCGTCACAAGAAACGGCCCGTTTCTGCGACTGTCACCTCAGCGCAGATGAACACACAACCGGAGATGCCGACTCTATCTCCAGAAATTTTATCTGAGGGGTCCGTCACCTCTGCAGAGAGACATCCCTCATCAGCGCATGAACCGCTTCAGGCGACTTGATCAACCACATAATGAGGGTGATGGAAGACTGCTACGGCTTACAGAGGCCTCAGAGCCACGGGCCTCAGAGCCCACCCCATATTAAGTCATACAGGGCCTCAGAGCCCGCCTTGGCTCCGCGTAGGGCCTCTGAGCCCATAGGCGCGCCTCCGAAGAAGGCAACCCTGCCGGGTGAGCTCTTTGCATAAGGTATCCCAGGCGCCTCCGTGGAAGGAGCCAGAGCCTCACCTTTTGCAAGAGGCTTGCGGAGAAGGAGGGCTTCGCCGAGCACGCACCTTGTCATGCGAAGAGCGTCCTGCGAAGCAAAGCTCATATGTCGGATCGGACACTGACTCCAGACATTAGCGTGGGGCCGAAGGCTAAGTGGTTCTACATCGCCTAGAAGGCGATCGGCGTAGCCCTCAGCGTTCGAGAAGTCCAGGCGTCTGCGAAGCCATCACCGTTCCACGAAGCCCACAATCTCCAGCGAAGGATGTCTTCTCCAAGGTCTACATACACTAGCCACTTTCGTCAGTCCGTTCTCCTCAGTCCTCACATAGATCTTCTTACAGATCGAGGACTCCGACATATCTGACCATCGTCAGAGGAGGGCGATGGTATCATTTTCTCAGAGGCTGAGATAAGGTATTGGATGGTAAGCGAATTACAACTGGCCTCTCCCTCTAAGAGCGAGGATACAGCCCAAACTTACCTGATGTTAGATGATGATGTAGATCATATCACCGTGCCTCCTATGGATCCTATCGCGGCCGTTCCTGCTAAACTGGATACAGCCTACTCCAAATCTGCTAAAACTCAACTTACCCATTTACCATTCTTCAATGCCAAGAGTTTTTATGGACATAATATGGAGCCCTTTTTCAAGACTCAGGAGATTGATGAAAACTTTAAACTTATCAGTGATTCCAAGTCCAGAAGTTATAGGGTAGAGCGATGTAAGATGGCCCAGTTAGATACCATTTCAGAAGGATGTTCTTTGGACTCAACAGATCTAGGACTGTTAGCGAAACTCTCATCACCAAGTTCAAGAACTCCGCGGATGAGGAAGACAGGATGATCTATTCAGCTCTACTTATGCAGAAAAAAGATCAACAATTCCTTACAGACCATCTTTCAGCACTTACTGAAACTACTACCATGACCATTCGGCAAGGATTACTAGCCTCCTGCTCTTGGAATAAACAATTCACAGAGCCCCTATACACAGCTCCATGGTCTTCACCCTTACTGTTTGGTGGCAACATTAACAAGGTCTCCAAGGAAGTATCAAAGATTCTAGAGAAGTACTCATGATTAAATCTATGGATACATTAAGCGCCGCGTCTTTAAACAATCTGCACAGAGGTATTTTCGGGCAAGTCCAAGTTTTCAGGGCTACAGAGAGCACGGGATAAGAAATTAGCGGCCGTTAATAATCCCAAGGATTCCTTTAGGTAAGCCCGTACAACAAGTTCAGAGGAGGATCAGCTAGAGGCAGATCATCCAGAGGTGCCGATGGATTTAAGCGATGAAAGTCAGGTTCGGAGCGACTGGAGTCTTCCACCCCAGTCGTCCCAGTACAACCTTCTCAAGTGGGTGGGCGTCTACAACTACACTGGGAAAACTGGGGAATACTTCAAGATCATTATGTATCCAACATCCTTCGAATGCGGATATCGTCTACAACTCAAGGCCAAGCCACCGTTAACAGTCAACCCACCAGGGTTCAGCGTTCATCTGGCACAACTTCCGATGTTAAGAGAAACAGTTCAGTCTCTACTAAACAAACAGGCCTTAGAAGTTCTCGATCAGCAAAACATCATACCAGGTTTCTACTCCCCAGTTTTCCTAGTGCGAAAAAGAATTCCAAAGAAGTATCGTCCTCATTTACAACATGAGCACATTCAACAGAGAATTTCTATGCAAACCACCAGCGTTTAGCATGATACATTTACCTCAACTCCGTCATCTAATTAGTCCACTAGATTACATGGTAAGTATAGATCTGCAGGGATGCATACCTACACATTCGATTCATCCCAGTTCAAGGAAATATCTGAGATTTATGCTAGGCGGCATACACTACCATTGGAAAGTACTTCCCTTCGGAATCACGCCGGCCCCATGGATATTCACAAGAGTAACCAAGCCTGTTGTCTCATACCTACATCGTCAAGGCCTGTGGAATGCATTTTACCTAGGCGGCCGGTATACAGGTGGATCCAGATCCACAGGCGTCTCAGACTACAGCTGAACTTTACAGTCAAGCTACTAAGCGCGCAGTTAGGCTGGTCAGTAAATCTACTCAAGTCGGACCTAGAGCCCACGCAGGATCTGCAGTTTCTAGGTATCACGATTCCTTACAGCGCAGAATCATTATGGTGAAAGGTTTTAGTTTGGTTTTGAATGTCTCAAGGGTGGGGGATTCTTTAATGTTCTGAGGTAGTGGGTTCCATAACTGAGGTGCTGCTACTTGAAACGATCTGTTGCCGTAGGATTTTAGTCTTGAGTTTGGTACTGCAAGTAGGCATTGGTTTTCAGATCTTAGGCGTCGTGAAGGCTGGTATGGTGAGATCAGTTCTGATAGATAACTTCGGTGCTGTACCATTCAAACAGTGGTAGGCAAAACACAAGATCTTGAAGTGGATCGGGCTTCTATTGGTAGCCAGTGTAGGGACATCAATACCCCGGTGTTATGTGGGATCTTTTGGTGCACGACTCACGATACGAGCTGCCCTATTTTGTACCTTCTGGAGTTTGTTCAGCAGATCCTGACTCAAACCATACAACAGACTGTTGCTGTAGTCAATGCGGGACATCACAAGTTGTTGGACTAGTGTTTTTGTTACGTCCTTGGTAATAAGATGGCGGATATTACCAATACTTCTTAGATGGAAGTAGCAGGTCTGGCACACTTGATTAACTTGGGCTTCCATTGACAAGGGAGAATCAAAGATGACACCCAGGTTCTTTGCTTTGTCGGCTGAATGGTATGAAAGAGTCTCCACAGTCACTGGCGTGATATTCAACTGTTGGATCGCTGTCTGGGTCCAGCGGTAAGGCCTCAGTTTTTCCATCATTCAGTTTTAATCTGTTTGACATCATCCATGTTTTTATTGATTTAGTGCAGTCAGTAGTTCTTGCAAGTGCATCGACTGGCCGCTTGCTTTGGAAACCTTGATATAGCTGGGTGTCGTCAGCATATGCATGGTGGTTCAGCCCATACTGTCTGATGCTGGAGCTGAGACTACTTGTGTACAGCACAAACAGGACTGGACCTAGCACAGATCCTTGGGGAACCCACAGGGTAGTCGCGATACTTTCAGATTTAGTATCACCAATCATAACTTTGACTGAAGTCTGTTGCTCAAATATGAGCATAGATGGATCAAGATACAACAACTGATCCCCAAGCCCTACTCTCTCCGTTACCACTCGTCAGTGGCAGAGTCTACTGGGACTACTCACATCAGCTCAAGACTTGACACTCAGAGGCAGGCTTCAATTCGTCCATTACAAGTCCTCATCAATGCCCATCTCGAGGACCCTCTACCGTTCAGTCTACCAGATTACATCAAACCACATCTACTCTGGTGGACCAAGAGATTGAATGTTTGCACAGGCGTCTCCTTAGTAGAGCGAATCGAAGCACACATCTCGTGGGCGCAGCGTCACTAAAAGGTTGGGGAGCCCACCTTACGGGCAGGACAGCGTCAGGCCTATGGAGCATTCAAGAGAGCTTATGTCACATAAATCTGCTAGAGATGCAAGCAGTCATAAACGCCATAGGTCACTGGAGCAACCTATTACAGAACGCTCAGTTAATGATTCACACAGACAACTCAACAGTGGCGTTTTATGTGAACAAACAAGGGTCAACAAGATCACTGAATCTTCTCACTCGATGTTTCAAACTGTTGATTTAGTCGACAGTCTAAACATCACGATATCAAAGCCTGCCACATTCAGGAGCAAAGAATGTGTTAGCAGGCGCTCTCTCGGCCGCACCAACCGTCGCCGACAGAATGGATGCTCCACACAGAGATATTCAATCAGATAATCATGGAAATAGGATCTCCTCTGATAGACCTATTTGCCACCCGATTCAACAATCAACTGACAACCTTCGTATCGCCAGTGCCAGATCCGTTAGCTTGGGCAACGGACGCACTAAGCATATCATGGGAGGGACTAAAGCGTGCGGCTTTCCGCCTCCTGCGTTAATCCCACAAGTCTTGCTAAAATCAGTCAAGCGAAGAGCCTCGATCTGATTTTGGTCTGCATATACTGGCCAGCGAGAGCGTGGTTTCCAGACCTCATACTAGGAATCGGAAAACCAGTACTTCAGCTCCCACTACGCTCCAATCTACTGATACATCCGCACACCAAACAAGTGCACAAAACACCAGAAGCATTCCGACTTCACGTGTGGATTGTATCAAGGCATGTTTGAATAAGAGGTTATTCCACCAGAGGAAGGCGGTCGCGCTTACACACGTAACTCTACTCGTAACTTATCACGATGACAAATGGCTCAGATTTGTCAATTATGCTGCTAAGAAAGGATTTTCAGCCAGATTTGCTACACATCCTCAAGTGGCAGATTTCTTATGTTTCCTACGTCAAACTAAGAATCTAAAAGGATCTACACTGTCCACTTATCTTGCAGCCATAAGTTCAGTCATAACAATGAGAGCGGGCGTCAAATTGACCAAAACACCAGAGTTACTTTCGCCTTGTTACGTGCCTTTTCGATTGGAAGACCAGAAGCGGAAGTTTCAAAGCGCCAGCCTGGGATCTAAATGTGGTACTTCAACACCTCACAAGTGAGGGCTTACGAGCCATTGTTATCTGCGTCATATGAATCATTGACCCACAAAACCTTATTCCTGCTAGCGTTAGCCACTGCGCCAGGATGTCTGAAATTCAGCTTTGGATTCGAGAGAACCACGATTTGATGATATTCATAACATCGGCTCATCTGGGACCGGCTGGGATTTTATAGCGAAAAATCAACTACCAGGTCAACCAGACAGGTTGTTCCATGTCCCAGCTCTCTCATCCATACTTGGACGCGGGATCACGATGGACTTATCACTTTGATGGTGCACTGAAAATATATCTCCAAAGATCCAAGCAAAGTAGAGGGAAATTCAAAGATTGTTTATCCCTATATCTACCGCCTCACAGACAGAAGTGTCGCGCACTACCATTTCTATTTGGATCAGAACTGTCATACTAAGAGCCTACAAGGCAGCTGGACTGGACCCTCCAAGTGCTACTAATCCTCACGAAATTAGAGCACTAGCTTCAACTTTGGCTTTACATGGAAATTGCTCATTGAATACCATCATGGAGGGATGTTTTTGGAGATCCGATATGGTGTTTGCCAACCACTATCTGAGAGATATCACCACCAAGGATGTCTCAGGTATCCACCATTTAGGTCCCATGGTCCTCGCTCAACAGTTGACAGTTCCACCCGGAGAAGATAAGTCTATCTTGTTGATTTTATACTTATCTGATAACAGTACTAATAGCTACATGCTATCTATATATATTTGCTTAAGTTAAAATATTATCTTAAGCTCAGTACTATGATTTATATCATAATATATATATACCTACAACTCTTACGAGTTTCTACTATTATATATATGTTCAGCTTAAGTTCTTCCTTAAGCTCAGTCATATGTTCATTTCATAACATGTATAAGTTAACAAACTATCAGTAGTTGGTTACTATTATACAGCTTAAGTTATCTTTATACCTTAAGCACAATTCTGTTATAGCTTATATATATACATATTGTAAGCTTACTACTTTGGTTCTTATAAAAGTATTCATTATAAACTATCAACAGTTTATACTATCACATTAATGGCCTTAGCTTAATTAATGTTCTATATACTTTTATTATATGCAGTAAATTGTAATAACCTTCTTTAAAGGCAGCTGTTATATTAACAGCAGGAATTCAGTTCAGTGCCTTCATGAAGTTCCCATCACGGTTATTGCAATCATATCACTTCAAATCACTAATTAGTAAAATCCAAAGTATATATAATCCCACCTCCTAATCCGTAGGGATTCTACAAACAAATAAGCATGAGTCAGGATAAGAAAAATATGAAATTTTTAGAGTAAAATTAATATTTTTATACTTATCCTGACTCATGAGGTAAGCCCTCCCGTCCTCCCCACTTAACACTTTGGATTTCTCGGGGAAAAAGAAAGTGTTGGGCTCAAAGCAAAAAGGAGAGAGTGAGGCACATGGGCTTGGGTGGCGCCCTCGTTCCCGAGCTTACAGAAGGGAGGTAACTCGTGGTGAGTACTAATGAGTGATTCTTTATTGAAGGGAACTTCAATTGGGAGATACAAGTGTTCCACTAGGTTCGCCAGAAGAAGAAGACGAGCAAATAAACATGAGTCAGGATAAGTATAAAAATATTAATTTTACTCTAAAAATTTCATTTTTGTCATATTTGGATATGGCATCTTATGGCCAGAAAATATGAGGATCAAATCCTATCAGAATGCAGACCAATTTTAATAGCTGCTACATTATCAACCACTGATCAAATTATTGAAAAACTTGGCCCCCCTATGCCACCAAATTGTAATCTATCAATGTCTCATTGAACTGGCATACAAAGACATACAAAAAATACAGTATTAGGATTATTTCTGAAAATATACCCACAAATATTGAGAAAAGTGTTTTGATTGTGAATATGATTGTGAGAAACATTACGTACTCGACACCAAAACACTACCGACATTGCTCCTGATTGCAACATTGCCACGCCGTGTACTCCTTGTCAAATGTAGACCATTTCTTTTGTTTGTCAGTTGTTTTCTTGTACAATATCTGCTCTGCATATTTTTGTTCACCTTTTAATTATGATCTATTCAACCTAATGTTGAACATTCTCAAGACAAAACCCAGAGAGCTAGAGAACTTGATGGCACTTTCAGATTCTCCCCACCTGAAAGTCCTCCATGACAAGTTCCTGACCTTCATGAAGGACAACAGCGTGCCCTGCATCAGTTTTGGGGAAACCTCCAAGACATCCCTGGGGAAGAACCTCCCTAAAGTCCACATCGTCCCTCCAGAATCCAGCAGTGAGTACACACTTGGGAGACAAACACTTGGAACAGATGGTGGTTGTAAGATGTTTCCAATGTCATGATTTCTGGGCATAAGTGAGTGAGTCTGTTTAGATTTACGTGACATCAGCAGTATGTTATCCATATCATGACTATCAGGGCATGAAGTACTGAATGACACATTCAAATCTGAAAACAACCTTTTTTGAAATTGTGAAACACAGGAGTTTTCAGTAATGTTCCAACAGACCTCTCAGTGTGACAAGGCGACACTCTGGAAAACTATAACATTATGATACTGTTTGTTGACGCTGGATGGAGAACTTAACTTGCTTGGTTAGAATAAAGTTGAGAAGCCACTAAATCAGTGTTGTTCTGGTAGGTGTTGATAAACCATAATACATGTATATAGTTGATGTTGTAACCATTTTACCAAGACTGATGTGACAGTTTTATTCAAATTTGGGACTGAAAAAAAAGAAAAGTAATCATACTAGATGAAAAGTATGAAAGATTTCCTGAGTTGGGCTCATAAGCTTGCTGTGATTATTTGATGGATACATTAATCAATGTTTTGTACAAGGTTTAAAGCCCTGTTTAATACCAGAGGCCCAGATAAGCTGCGTATTTGGGTAAAATACGCACAGAAAATTTCCAATTACGCATTGAAAAATAATTGTTGCGTACCAATTACGCATTTAAAATGTTAGATACGCACAAAGTTTAAAACAGATGCGTACGGAATATATCTATAAATATCTCTTACGTAATGAAAAAGACATCGATTGGTATCAAGTTGTATTGTTAGTATAGGACTAGTGTTGTACTGTCAGTATAGGATGAGTGATTTTTTTATGAAATCATTCCTATTATATTTAAGTTGGGTTTGCATCGGTATGACATAAGGCAGAACATACCTGCTTAGTAAACATACTCAATGAAATACCCAAATATTTGAAAGCAGTGGGTAACGGAAAATGAAATACCCACTCAACATTCATAATACCCAATCCAAAAGAAAAGACAGTGGGTACAGTACCTACATGAGCTAAATCTTATCTGGAGCTCTGTAATACAATCAAATAAATATATGTGAGGAACTTGTTACAACCCTTCATGCAAGGTTTTATGAAGATATCTATAATCCTGCTGAAAAAGTACGAGAGGACTTCTGTGTTTGAACGTTTTGCAGATCCTGACGTGGGAGAGTTCTACACCTTCAGTGAGAACCACATCAACATCTGTAAGCCTGCGGACCCAACATCAAACCTGTATGTGTTGCTTCTGAAGCTGGTACGTAACTGTGTCCTACAGAGCAAGGTGGAGGGTTTCCTCAAGGCCGGGATTTCCTTCAGCGAGATCAGAGACTAGCAGAAACCTTATAAACTTGTCTCTTGTTATTGAGAAGATGGAGTGTTTAACGAGGACGGGATTTCCTTCAGCGAGATCAGAGACTAGCAGAAACCTTATAAACTTGTCTCTCGTTATTGAGAAGATGGAGAGTTTAACGAGGACGGGATTTCCTTCAGCAAGATCAGAGACTAGCAGAAACCTTATAAACTTGTGTCTTGTTATTGAGAAGATGGAGTGTTTAACTAGGCCGGGATTTCCTTCTGCAAGATCAGAGACTAGCAGAAACCTTATAAACTTGTCTCTTGTTATTGAGAAGATGGAGTGTTTATCGAGGACAGGATTTCCTTCAGCAAGATCAGAGACTAGCAGAAACCTTATAAACTTGTCTCTTGTTATTGAGAAGATGGAGTGTTTAACGAGGATGGGATTTCCTTCAGCGAGATCAGAGACAAGCATCACAGCATTGTATGAGATTCATCTAAGAGTGACGATGGATGGATGGATGGAGGGAGGGAGGGAGGGAGCATGGATGGTTATTCCAACAATATCACATCAGGGGACAAATGAAATAGACGTCACACATAGTGACCATGTAGAATATTGAACCCAGGCCCTGACATGAGGAGCAAACACATTGACCACTAGGCTACCCCCACTGCCCGTTTATACATGTGAGAGTGAGTGAGTGTATAAATAGGGATTTACGCCATTCACATTCAGCATTATCCGAGTATCAATCAAGAAAGTGTAAATCTGATGTCATCAGTAGCTCCAATGGCGCAGTGTTTATGTAAAATAACGGGATTTTGCAATATACTGTAGCCCCTTCTTAATTACATTAGTCTCAGATCAATGGACCAGTGAACTTGTCTATCCCTGTGAATGGTGAGCACTTGTAATACTACAATCCAGAGAGGGGACCATGTACACTAAGCATTTCACCATAACAACACCAGATTTTAAACGTAGAAAACCTTGAATCATTTGGTGTCTGCAGTGTCTTTGTTGTTGAGTTTGCTCCCTGATTTGGAGCAGGAAGAGTGGACGCAACTAGAAAACTGATGAGGTGGTGAGGTGGTATGCTTGACAGTTAGGGGATGACTCTCCCAATGTCCCCGTACATAGTTTTAAGATCGTCCCTGAAAAGACAAAATGCAAATACACTATTTATTTTATTATAAATGAACATGTTTACATGCCACAAACTTTGTTTATCATTCTTTTGTAGCAGCACTAATCTGTAGTTAAATTAAGAAAATAAATTGACCATATGTTTTAACAGTATTCCAAACATTTTGTAAACAGCCAAAATGTAAGCGAGGCCTAAGTGCAGCTTCAAAGTAAGGTCATACAGAATGGCTCTGTGGAAATGTTTGGAGGTCTGCTTTGATAAATATCTTCAGGAGAATCCACTGATGGGAGGATGGGTATCACCTGATCTCTTTTGCTGCATAGGGTGTCAACTGAAGTTGTCACGTGGTGTAAAGTGCTCACTAAAGGGACATAACTCTGTATGTCTTCTGTGTAATGCAACACATACATTGCCTAGTCGTGGCTCATTATAAATGCTAAATGACTAACTATTTGTTTTCATTTCAACATAATTGCATTAGAAGTTGTTTAGGGTGATTCAATGGCTGCCATAAATACTTTCCACAACAATCACTCATCTCCATGAGTTTGGCTTACAACATGATTTTGTAAGTGAATACCTGTTTTCAAAATCCTGAGTTCACCACTAAGAATGTGATGATTCCAAATGTAGACACCTGATAAAGTATCGATGATGTACAGAGTATATATTGTAGCTGTGAAAGATATGTTTATACTATAAAACAGTGACCTGTCATCTGTTGTCGGATGAAGATATGTTCTCTCTGAACCAGAATATTTGTTTTTTTTCTGCTCACTGTTTTAAGCTTAGTTCTGTTACCCTCATCTGCCATTACCACAAATGTTTTACAACAAATATCTTTTATATTTTATTTTGATAAGTTGCACATTTGATATTGTGCAAGATGTTTTACTAACATTAAATCAATCCTCCATTAAAGTGTATTTGATGGGTTTGTTACATTAGGCAGAATTAAAACATAATCCCGATTTAGTTTAAGTATTTTGCAAAATATATGGAGGAGGTTTTGCTGCATCTAATGTCCAGATCAAATATGTTTGATAACAGATAACAGATATAATACATGTCAAGAAGATACATATATTTTTATTTCCTTTTGTGATTTTTCATAATTTTAAAAAAGATTTTCAACGGAAGTTATTTGTAGTATATTAAGAAATATGTATTACAGAATTATCAAGTTTATTTGAACGCTTTACTTTCTGTTTGAAGGAATAAAACAAATGCAGCTTTTTATTTCTGTTTCTTTTTTATTTTATTTTTTTTAATCGACAGTCATAAACCAAGTTTGAATATCCTCAGGGTGTATATAGATTTGTTTCTTTTCAGATAAATAAATCCTTCTTAAAAGAAATTATCACTTTGCATTCTTTCATTACCGGTAATAATTTGTGTTATACATATGCTCAACTAACACGCGTGTTGCTGACAGCAACTCGTCCTCATTTGTCCAGGGTGGTTTATTTCCTTTCTATTGTTATATATACCCAGGATCTGTGAACTGCCATATCTCTGTTGAGCCCATTTCAGGTGGTTCAAAATGGCCATCAAATTACTCTCTTAAACAAAAGAAATGCTGTGTCAAAGTAGGTGTAATATAAGTGGTGACTATTTTAGGAATATCCTACATTGGCGAATCTGTCAAGGGCAATTATCAAAAAATACCCTTGATAACTGAGAATGACTACAGTGTAAAATGCCCTAAGATGCCACTCAATATAGTTAAACACCTGATTCTTTCATATTACTCAAGCTATAACAGATTAGTGTACACAATAGAATCTGGTGTTCCTTAAATTTTTTTGAACAGTATATGTGTACACACTTGTATGTGAATGTGTATGTATAGACAGTGAATAAGATGTCAATACCAGTTTTGTGTTATGGTCTCAAAACTTTATTTGATGTAACACTTGTTATATTTGGGATTACACTTTCTCAGTAAAGTACTGGTTCTAGTACTTTTGTTGGGTTGAGTCCCGTCAGGGATTCGAACCCACACTCTCAGAGTTATGTACCTAATCACCAGAATATTGGAATTCATCCATATTTCCATCAATGTTCCTATAACTCGTTTTAACCTAAATATTTGTTGCTTAAAGCAGCACACATCGATATTCCAGCTACTTGCTGCAATCTGCAAATAATCTTGTCTTGACCAGACAATCCTGTGATTAAAATCATGAGCGTCAAACCAAAATACACTATGGCAGCATTGAAACCTACATTCCCATGAAGTAGTCTCAGAACCTGTCTGTAATATTCCAGCATTGTAACCGCAGTCTGTAAACAAGTATAAGTGAATCTTGACCAGACAATCCAGTGATTGACACCATTAGCATCAAACCAAAATGTATAATGGCAGCATTGAAACCTACATTCCCTTGAACTTGTCTGAGAAGTAAAATACAGGGGCTTATTTTCTTACAATTGTCTCCAAGGAATGGTTGGTTCCATAATGGCCTGACTATTTAAGCACACAAAAGACCAATTACTAATCTTGTTAATAAGCACATTTCCTAAATTAGAGTGCTAAATTCTTTTATGATCCCATTTGCTTCAAGGCTTTTCAATGACGTTCACACACAGTTTAGTGCTGTGAGGGAATTGTGTTACTGCTCTTAAGTAATTTGATGTCCATTAAAGGTGTAATGTAATTCTAATACACTTCATCTAATTCAGTTGGTACTGAGTTAATTATTTTCGACAAGTAAAGCTGGCTGATAAGGCAAGGGAGATAACCTGGTTAGTCTCTTGTCTCAGCTTTTAAGGCTCTCTGTTGACAATATGTTGACACTCAGAGGAAAAGACCAGGCGTTAAAATGAGATG
>NW_025765656.1:0-128246 GCF_003918875.1 Haliotis rubra
AGACAGCTGCCTCATTGCTGGAAATTACTGCATATGGAACCAAACAACAAGCGGGCAGAAAAACGATATTAAAATATATTATACAAATCAATACGGTCCACACAATCATTTCAGTCTAGACAGCACTGTTCAATAAAACATCATGTTTATATCCTGAAAGTATATACAGTGATAGTTTGTAACGAGAGTTGTACATAGTACTGAAACATTACTATGTTCCAGTGACAATTTGTTCGGGGCGGTGGGGTAGATTATGGTGAAAGCGTCCGCTCGTCACGCCGAAGACCCGATTCCACAACCGCCATAATATTGCTAAAATTGGCGTAAAACCAGACTCACTCACCCACTTTTTGTGTTCACTGAGGGTGGTTTCTCTGTGTTGTATTTCTTCCTCAACAAAATTGGTAAATGATCGATGATCGACTCAAAGATCGACACTGTGAGCCACGATCCACGCCTCCTTCGGGCAGCGTTTACAGAAACTAAGTCGCCCTGGCTGACATCGCGATCCTTTAGGTATACTCAGGCAGCCTTTACACTTTCTACATGTCACCTCTTGGAAACATTCCCTGGCTGACATCGCGATCCTTTAGGTATACTCAGGCAGCCTTTACACTTTCTACATGTCACCTCTTGGAAACATTCCTATGTATCAGTGTTATGTATGCTTCATGAACGAAGATGAAGCAGACGATTTTAACGAGTAAGATTTCGGCCACGTTCAGATTTCCTTTAAAATCAAACAAAACGAAATTTGTTAGACTTATATCATATAGATGCTATTAAATATGAAAGGTACAAATGCATGTTTCTGTGCCTATATGCCTCTCAAACGAATGACCAGATATTCTGAAGTGGCGTTTACATCAAGGGGGATAACTCTATATACTGCAACGACATGGCAACATAATCTCCCTTTACATATCGTGAATCACTGATGATATTGCCAATGTGACAATGAACTGAAGTGTTTCTTTTTCACTTGCATCGTTATAAAGAATAGTCATGTACGCCGTAATAGCTAAGAACAAGGAGATACAAAAGAATATGCAGTCCAGTTTTCGGTCAGCTGGGGTCTCTCGGAAACGATCCTTAAAGACCTGCGCTTCCTGAGATCTGAGGTGGCACTGTCAACCGGAGTTACCTGTACTTTGTTGACCTTCACCTTCAACTCTTGGTCTACCATTCGCTGATCATACACTATGTACACCATGATGGTTCCAAATATGGTGAGAAACTCCTGAACTTGGATGAGTGTGAGATATAGCGATAGACTGGACACAGAGTTGGAGGTGTGAGGCATCGACTCCTGGTTGTAGGTGAGGAAGAGGGCGTTAGACACAAACACAGCCATAAGAAAGCCTATCTTTCTCCCGACCGTGTGGGAAGTAGGAACACCATAGTGCTCGTGAACGACAGCACAGACATCGGGAACACAACGTTCAGCATGTGGAACAGGTACCTCCGCTTCATGTGTAGTCGATACTGTAGACCGGGCAATTGTCCTTCCTTTCCAGCTTTAACCAAAGACAAGTTTCGAATCTCCCATTCACCAGTCCCGTCAGGCAGAATACCGATGTCGTCGTTTTTGGATCGTCGTTGGCGTCGGCTGTCATTTCAAGCAGGGGCCTTCAACTGTCGTGAACTTCAGATCACAGAACTGTTCGTCAAAGGATACTTTTCTATGCTAATCGTACAAGTTGTGGCCCACGTCGCTGGGATCTGCCACATGAACCTCCGTCAGCCGTTAGGACGACAGGCACGGTGGTGGAGAGGGGCGGAATTCCCGACGGAGTTGCTGAGCACCAACACGGGCGTCCACACTTCGGACATGTCGAACTGTACTTGTTGGATACCGGAATGGTTGCCAGGTGACCAGGAGACAGACCTGTCGTACCAGGTCATAAGGACACAAGCTGTGGTATGGAGAGTCTCCGTCGCTGAGTTGAGATTATTGATATATAGCGACTTCAAGGATAACTCAAGTTTGATAGCACTTCCTTCGGACATGATTGGTGGTACATTGGGCCCCAGGTTCCTTAAAAGTTCTGATCGTAGACCTATAATTTCTGTCTTCACTGTGCTGTTGATTTGTCCTTTAGCCGTGACTACATACGTACCCAGCAGGAACGTCAAACACAAACTACAAGCACCCATCTTGCATTCCGAGAGGTTAAAAGACCCACTGCGTTGTTGAAGTCACGCTTAAATCACCATTGTGAGAAAATAAATGTTGCCTTGGTAACGTACTACGCTGTACATAGGGCTTTCTGAAAGACTATCTCTGTTGGAGTCACCTGAAGAGTATCATAGTACGAAAAACGATGTGTTGACTTCCAAACCCAGACTGCTGTAGGCTATCATAGCTGCACCATTACGCCCCGTTGAAATCATTGTCCACTAATGAAGTCGGACAGACATTGATGTGTTATAGGTGGAATGTCAACATCCACACTGGGAACCTGAAATCAGCTAAACGCTAACACACAACAAAGTGTTTGCATTGAGATCGAATCATTGGCAAGGTTTGGTTGGGTGTTTAATTGTGTGTAGGCAAACCGTACAAAACACTGCTATAGCAAGAGATGGACACTGAATCGATCATCAGTTTTGTGTAATTGTCGTACCTTTGGAGCAATGGAAACAGTAAGCGTATTTATAGACGATTGTGTACTGTTTAATTAGATGCGAACAGGAATTTTCAGTGTAAATGTTTGCTAAAAAACATACTGATTGGCGCGAGTCAGTCATTAGGAATGACTGTTCTTTGGAAGGAGAATTAACACAGTGTTGTGAGAGAGTTGACAGTTGACAAAGGTACGTATTCGTCACCGCTTTGTGTTTTACTCAAAACATGACGACGTCATGCAATTTGCTTTGAAGCAGATAATTCACCTGTAATCCTCATCTTGTATTTACACGTACAACTGACCTAGCACTAAGGTCGTATTGCAAAATTACAAATAAATTGGAGCTTAGCCATGACATGGGAGGAAACATCATTTTAAAAAATGAAAAATCACCCGAATCTGTTGATTCCGAACGTGGAACCAACTCGCCCCTTCGTGGCGTCTGACCATTCTGTACTTCCGGAATTAACAGATTCGGGTGATTTCCCATCACACTTTGGTCTCTAGGAGGGCCAGATTCCAAGGATCGAGGGTTCGAATCCCAAAGTCGCCTTGATAACTGTTGTTGTGTCAGCAACATGCCCGTGATGGTGAAAACCGTCCACAACCTGCATCACTTCTGGAACTCCTACCACGTAAAGCTGTCACGCCCATGATAACACTGAAGTACTATTTAAAACAACTTGAACCCCAGCATTTTCAGTTCCTAAGGGGCTCTTAAACGTAGCCCTTATCTCTTTATCAAAACAGGTTCGTCATCTGTACAGACCGTCATCTCATTATGTACCAATGAAGTCACTTGGATAGAGCACTGCACACTTCTAGGAGATGCTGAGTTTAAAAGGATCGTCAGCAACCGGTGCCGATCTAAGAACCGACTTAGCGGATACAGCAGTCACGGTGCCATAGTTGATTTCATGTCAACGTTAGCCGGACATCACTGCCACAGGCTAATTTGCATATCACGTGACCGGACTTTTCTCTTGTTTGTAATCAAACGTGCATATTCATAATAAGAAGAGATTGGACTCACGAAAGCTTTTCGGCGCTCTCTTCATAATGTTTTACATTGTTACACATATATTCTTCCACAACTGCGACAGTTAGGTCTATGACATAACATATTTAGATATCAAACTGGCTGCATCGTTTGCTCTCCGTCGGCTTCGATGACTGCACGTGGAGCCGTACAACCTATGTAAACAAAGGATCGCTACGCAAATCGAAATAGTGTCACATGTTTTTGGATATTTTCTCAGTGAAACTAAACCATTCTATTAAAGATGTTTAGTTTGATGTGTAAACTCGTCAAAAATATATGAGTAAAAGAAATTTGTACATTTTAGTGAATGGACATTGCAAGGTGTGACGAATCGTCACATTTTTCTGGCCTGTGGCAGAGGTACTATGCTGGCTTGCCGCATGGAACTCTGGGTAGGAGAGTGCAGCGGGTGTTGTTGCTTACAATCAATGACTGGAGTTTCCGGTCCAGACCTAATTATTTCAGACTGCCGCAATGTACCTGGAGTTTGGTGCAAGTCATCCATTACATTTAATAATATATTGATAGTTCAGTCTGCAAACCACAACACACCTGTGGACATATCAATATCACGATGTCAATAATCTGCCATGAATGTAATGAGTGAGTGAGTGAGTTTAGTTTAACGCCGCACTCAGCAATATTCCAGCTATATGACGGCGGGCTGTAAATAATCGAGTCTGGACCAGACAAGCCAGTGATCAACAGCATGAGCATCGATCTGCGCAATTGGGAACCGATGACATGTGTCAACCAAGTCAGCGAGCCTGACCACCCGATCCCGTTAGTCGCCTCTTACGACAAGCATATTCGCCTTTTTGTGGCAAGCATGGGCTGCTGAAGACCTATTCTACCCCTGATCTTCACGGGTCGAATGTAATAATGTATGTGTTGACATGAAAAACGTCATAGCTCTGTTACACGTTCAGGTGTAGTAAGGTGGATCTGATCCATCAAACATCTCACATTTCGATGACTCATACGGGGACATTTACTGATCGAATAGTAACAAAGGGGATTTTTGTATTTAGGGGGTTGGGGGTTCTAAATATGTTTGTGTTAACATAACGTTGTGAATAACTTTATTCAGTTCTGTTCTATCTGACTGACTGAGTTTGCTTTTACGCCGCTTTAGCAATATTCCAGCAACATCACGGCGGGGAACACCAGAAATGGGCTTCACACATTGTACCCTTGTGGGGATTCGAACCCGGGTCTTCGGCGTGACAAGCCAACGCTTTAACCACTAGGCTACCCCGCCGCCCCTGTTTCTATCTGAGGTGACGTAGATGTTTAAGGGTAATTGCATAGAAAATTCATTATTTTGTCTGAAACCCCTGATTTAACAAAAAAAAACGTTTACGTAAATGTGTACGAATGTTTACGAAGATATGTAAACGTAAGGAATGCTGTGAGCAACGCCATTTTTCTTCTGAAATGTCCCTGTGTTGTTACAACATACTGAATAACCCTTTTGGCCATTGTAATGTAATAAAACTTACAACTGAACTTGCAATATAACTTCCTGGGCCATTTGTAGTAATGCACTGAAAGATCTATAGGGTTTATGAGTAACAGAATGCAAAGCACATGCATATGATGGGGATTTTAATAATGTTTTTGAACGTGTCATATTTGGCCTGCTTCGTGCTAAAATTCCCGATAACGTGTTATTTGTGAAATGCTTGTTTTGTCAAACGTCATGGGTAAAATGTGTGAAGCCCATTTCTGGTGTCCCCCGCCGTGATATTGCTGGAATATTGCTAAAAGCGGCGTAAAACAATACTCGTTCGCTCCCTAGAGAATGGAAAGTTATAGACATACTGCGTCTGAAAAATTGCAGACTGCAACATATTTTCCTCGGAATATGAACGAAGCGATTGGACATGGAAACTATACTGTTCGCGTCACCAATACAATTTGTGATTTTTAAGAGGTTACATACCTGTTACCATAATTGCGATTCCAGAACGTGTTATATTTATGGTAGATCAAGGCACAGTGTGGTGGGCGTGATTAGGTTAAGACCTTTAAGGTGGTGGCAGATGTTGCCCAGCCACGACTAATATACACATACACAGATGCTTACAGGAGCCTACTGCTGGCGCACACAAGGCATGATGTGGCAAGGGAGACGTGCAAGGACGTCCAAGACGTTGCTGTGCGTGTGTGTTTGGGGATGTTCAGCGTTCTGTACATGCACAGTCAGATGACGACGCTAGTCAACCAACAAGCAACAAGGTAAACATTAATCTCACAGTTCTATAACCGCATTATTTCCCTTCCACCCACCCCTTTCTTCAATGCTATACTACTTAACGAAACAAGTCTAGAGTTGCTCAGGTTCTGAGTCTTCCATGTCACTGGGCATCCTTATCACTTTTAACGGAATTATTTGTTTCAATCAAAATTGAATATATTCAGAGACCAAGTGTTAGTCTAGATAAACCTCATCTTTCCATGAATGAACACGAGGGGATATGTAAGTGCAGGGGTTCAAAATTTTTTTTAAAAGCCACTTGCCTCAGGGCAAGTCACTTTAAGAAAGTAACTTGTCCTGACTAATTTTTACACTTGCCCTGATTTTATGACATAATTATGATGATGTAATTATGAAAGAAGAAATCAAAATGGTATTTGATGTTAATGTTTACTGGACTATTTATTGAAAAGTGATAAATAGCAAAGAAAGATAACTCTACTTTATTATCATTGCGAAATTTAATAGCTACATTTTGAGCATATACGAAATTAAATCTAAGTTTATTTGCAGTTTGAAACCATAAGTGGAAATTATCTAGTAGCCCACGGACAAGTAAGATACTATTATTTGCCCGAAATGAAAACTGACTTGTCCCGGGCGTCGGGCGATTGGATTTTGAACCCTGAAGTGTAGGACGTAAATGCTGGAATAAAATACCCACTGAGTCCATTGAATAAAGTGGGATGGGCTGGATTCTTTTAAAATGATTCCCAATAATACAAATAATTACTGCAGTACATGTATTTCCGGATGTACCGATCACAAGTTTCCTAAAGGTGAGTAAAATCTAAAATGTTAGATTCTTTGCCTTCATTACGTCGAGTCTATTTATTCTGTTTTTCTGCCATTCATTATCCCGCGGCCACTAATTCAGACTAATTAAGAAAAGACACTGATAGCCAAAATGTATGTCCTTAATTATAGGGCCAACGTAATGTCTAAGAACTGCATCATTTCCATGGCAACAAAAGCATTCTCCCACATATGGAGCTGACGCTATGAATAAAATACTGTATCATCAAGGCGGCATATATACGAACTCACTTTTTCTTTGAACCTGTTCAACACTGCATGTTATAGATTATACGTCGTGATGAAACAGTGGTCAAAGATCGACACTAACATGGAGATGGTGGAGAAACCGAGGCGCTACTTGTCGGAAGAGGACATTCTGCGAAATCCTTTGGATATTGATCTCAAGACGGTGACGGACGCACGGTTGTCTAGGCTGTACCTTCATGGACAGACAACGTTTGCCCTAAACGACACCATCAACGTCAGAATAGAAACATACGACAGTTACGGAAACAGACGAACTGGCGGCGGAGACTACTTCCGGTTATGGATGGAAGAACGTGGATTGGGAGCCAGCGTTACCGGTGACGTCATGGACCATAATAACGGAAGTTACACCGGCATTTTTAGAGCAGTTTGGGCTGGGACGCCAACCATTTTCTGTCATATTGAAAAACGTAAAGAAGAAATCGCTCTCATTTATCGGAAATATCATCAATATGACACATTGTGGTCTGCGCACGCAGACTTCTTCAATGGCGTCGCGATGGAGTCGACTCTCTGTTTCACGCGGCCAATGCCCCCAGCGGAATATTGCGACTTGGCCGCGCACAACGGTGACCTGCCGTACTACTGTGTCCGCCCCTTGCATCCAGACCTCAACTGTAGCATGTTGGTGAACACGTGGACATATCGGCGACGGATACCGATGTCGCCAATAGAGAAGCTTATTTACGACTTGTGAGTACACGATTCACGACCTTCATATTAATATGTCTTTTAATCAACATTCACCGTTGAAGTTGAAGGGACGTAAGTACAAGTGAAAACATGCCCACTGAAACAGTCTCATCTAAAGTGGGGTGTTCCATTTGTTCCCGTGGGGGTGTAAGGTATATTATGTCTTGACTTGACATTACTATCGTCTCACAGAGAGAGAGAGAGAGAGAGAGAGAGAGAGAGAGAGAGAGAGAGAGAGAGAGAGAGAGAGAGAGAGAGAGAGAGAGAGAGAGAGAGAGAGAGAGAGAGAGAGAGAATTTTCTTTAAAAGAAAAGGCACACAATTTTCTTTTCTCATGTAAATATTTATTTCAGTGTTAGGAATGCTGCCATACATGGAGTTCATGCAACATGTGTTGATTTTGCTTGATATCTGTATATCATATGGCATATTGACCAGGTCTTTTGTCATTTAGGTTATAATTCTTTAGCAAAATGTTTGTCAAACACTTAGTCAAACCTGCCATGACAAACTTCGTAACCGTTTGCTACACTGAGTGTAATATCAATGACTACTTCAACATAACATTTCCTTCTGATTCATACAAATACAGGTAGAAGTCCTGTTGATCTAACAGTTACATGTGCAGACAAATATGGATTCAATAAAGCATGTCCATGATGCTTTACTAAAACCTCTGAGTCCAAGTT
The DNA here is from genome assembly GCF_003918875.1 of Haliotis rubra. Classification (NCBI taxonomy): domain Eukaryota; kingdom Metazoa; phylum Mollusca; class Gastropoda; order Lepetellida; family Haliotidae; genus Haliotis; species Haliotis rubra. The sequence continues at coordinate 8,380 of NW_025765656.1, forward strand.
TACAGGTATGATTCTTGCTAACCTTGCTAAGATATGTGTAATGGGTCACCAAAACATAATGACTGAAGAACTATAACTTGTTCATGATATCAGTGTTAAAGCATGTCATAATCATAATGTACTTAAAACTTTGAAAAATAACCCTGACACAGAATGATGCCTTGTTACACACAAATAACAGAAATTGCTTTGCAAATCTCACTGAACAATAATACGAACAGTCTTTGCCCATACACATTCTATTTTTTTTAAACAGTGAAATAAGTTTAACAAAACACACCAGGCTCAGTAGCAAGGTTTGTTGAAACAATGTATAAACTGAAAATAGTTCCCCCCAAAAGTTTTATCACATGTGATAAACTAGGGTTTAGTCCAATAACAGTAAATCAGGGTGTACCTACATTTGTTGCACCAAAAACAACTATCAGAAATATAATCACTCATCTTGTTTCAATCTGAACAATAACAAAGTCTTATAAACGTATTCATCATTCCTTCTGAACAAAGTATGTCCTCAACTCATAAGCAGATAGAAGAGGATGTGCATCAACACTCAAGGAAGCACTAGTGCTTAACTACCAAACTGCTTTAAACAGTTCCTGTTGTAGTGATCTACTACAAATATTACCCACATCAAGTCTCAGTCATGGAGGTCACATGACCCGCTTATTGTGACCACTCCTGACACATACTGAACATTTTGCTCTCAGCACAACTCTTTTACAACATTCAAAGGATTCAAGCCTGTTCTGTTTCAGAATGATTTGTTTGAGAGCTTCCCTGCCCTTATGAGATGTAGAATGAAAATACCATTTAGTTGTATTGTCATTTAACTTTTCAAATCCCTGTTGGCTGAATGTCACCAAATTACCATGCAATTTAAGCATATCTGTGATGTGATATGCCAAAATATGCATATAAGGTGTCACATCTTTGCTTTGGTAAACAAGTCCAAAAGTGGCCACCCACCTTTTACATCTCTCATCAAGAGCTAAAATGTCACTGTGTTCAAATCTTTCTTGTTGAAGCTGAAGAATATTTTTCAGTTCACTCCACAACAAAGATATCAACTGTAATTTGGGATGTTGGGGAATGAAATCAGCAAGAATTATGTCATCTGCAATTTTCCTGTGCTCAGGGCCAGTAAAATCTCTAAATGTAAACCTACCAGACTCCCTATCATTTCTGAATTGAAAATCAACTCCCAATCCTTGTACAAAATGTTCAAATTTTGCTACATTACAGCATTTGCCTCTGGTGTAAATACTGGTGCATCTGATAATGTTGTCCTTTAACCTGAGTTCTGATATCAAATGCTTCACCAATTGGTCCGAAATCTTGAAGGTACAGGTGTAGCGTGTCAGGTACTCTCCTCCAGAGAGGTATAAAATCAAAGAGGGGGTGTGGACACAGTTCAAATTTTGTGATTTCTTTCTGGCCAACTCAGTGATCTCCTGTATTGTTCTGGCCCCATGCTTCACATCAGTCACTGACCACTGCAAGGTAGTATCATGTCTGTCTGAAGCTGGACATTTACACCACAGACAACTGTGTTTACATGAACAGGATGCAATTCCAGAGATCATATTGAGAAATTTCAAATCCCCTCCCAGATAAAACCTGACTTGAAAACATACACCATCAAGATAAATATATTCTAAGTCCTTTGCTTCTTCAATAATTTGAAAAAGAGCAGCTGAAACACAATCATAAGTTTCCTTTGCAGAAAATGCTGCTAACAAATGGTTCCCCTTTACTGAAGTACACAGCATATCATCCAGTATTGTGAACCCAAAATTGATAAGAGTTCTCCTTCTCCCAAACTGTGTTCCATCACCTGTAAGTTTCACACGAACAAGTTTTGTTTGTAAAATGGTGGTGGTGTCATGCTTCATTTCTAGAATGTGTGAAACACAGTTAATGAGTCTTTCTTTCAAAGACTGCTGAACCCCAAAACTTGGATATGGTGTGTCATGAATTAAAATATTTTCATTGCATTCCTTGATTTTATTAAGTACCTTGTGTGATCTAGGAAGGGAGGGTACTATCATAGATAGTTCATGGTATGCCTTGTTTGAAACACCTTCTGAATCTTTCACGTAAACAACTTTATTCAATTCCACATCAGGAGTAAATGTTTCTTTGACCATGTTCTCCTTCATTGATATCTGGATTTGCCTCCCTTCACTGTCAACAGCTTGAACTGAAGTAGGTTCTAGCTTATATCTGTCCAAAAAATGCTAAAGACTGTTTACAGTCTCTTACAATCATATGCTTCCTTTTATACTGTTGGGACCTGGACACCTCCCCACAAGGAAAATGCAATTTCAATGAGCGTCTATTGGACATATCTGAAGGCAAATTTCCTTTTTTGCATATTTAACAGTTTTGTGGATAGGAATTGAACCTTTTTTCTTAGATTGATATTTTGTAAAAGTAAGGATTTGGCCTTCCTTACAGAAGATTTGTACTTGTGTAAATATGACACCCTTTTCAACAATTTTGATTTTGATGTTTTTATGTTGTGTTCAGACACAAATACTGTGAAGGAATATTGTTCCTTCTCCCATGTACCTAACAGAGACTTGTACTGCTTCCCACCCTTACTTCTGGTTCTATCATGCCTTGAAACAAGGTGTTTCAAATATGAAGCCAATGTAGATGACATTTTGCCATATTCAACAATGCTGCAGTCAATTTGATTTTGTCTGCATAGAACAGTTATTATTTTGTTGCATATATCTGTGGAAAATGTGTTTTCTTGGCGTTAATCTCTTATATTCGAAAAAGTGAGAGTTTTGATACACTTATGTTAGTTGCTTTTGGCGACAAAGTCATTCCTGATCTCCTAGTCACATTGCTAAGTGGCATGATTGAGCAGTATGCAATACAATAGAACAAAAACAAAATGCTTGGCCAATTCATACCTAAGCTAGGTAATACAGATACATTCCAAGACTATTTAAAACAACTGTTAACTGAAACAATCATCTTTCAATGGCAAGATGAGCCAATTATAGAAATACAAGAATTCAAACTTATTTTGCCAACTTATAGAATTTTGTTCCCCAAATCTGTCTCCTTGACAGCTGGAACATACATTTTGTTACATTACATATGGTCAGTTGCAAGTTTCAAGAAGTCACTGTGAAATGGTGAGTGAAGGGCAGGAAAACTGACATAAAAATGTTTAGTTGTTAAGTATGCACCTTAAGAGACACAGCTCACTTCTGTTTCCCTTTTCCTTCACAAATCTCAGGAAAAACATGAATCCTCTATGAACCAGCTTAAGGTCATTGTTCAAGGTGTACTCCTCACGCATCTTTTGCTCATAGTAGCCAAACAAAACTGTTTCCCTATTGACATAGGCAAAATCATTGGCTTTGTTCACAATTCTGTACCACCAATCGTTTCCAAACAAAATGTCTGGGCCATGGACATCGTTGAACCTGAACTCATGTCTCACATAACTGGACACTGATGACACTTTTTGAGCAATATCAGTGAGTGAGGTGGTCACATCTGGTGAGGTTATTGGTATCCGTATTACAACACGAGAATCTATCCCTCTGGAAACAGTGAGATTGTCCCTCAAGGAGGACAAGACAGTGAACAGAAAAACATCCTTTGGGTCATTGCTCATAAGAGATGACCTAGTTACAGTGGCAGATGCCTTCACCCACTGGTCAAACTTACTGGAAAACCCTACATAGTGAACTTTGACCAGATCAGTTCCATCTGCATCTGTTTTAGACTCAATAATCTTCACGTCAAAAAAGCTGTGAACTTCTCCAGCCTTTCTCCTTCGGTGTACTTGGGTTCGGCAGCCTAAATGATGGTCCAGTGTTCAGTCTAGAGTAATCTAGAGCTTGTTTCAACCTCAACGTTGGTGGCATTCTGGCTGACAAAGGAAGATCATCATATAAATTATTTGAAAACCATTTGAATTTCATGAACAAGGGGATTAACTTACATTTTACTTTTGTTTTTCATATTGGAAGGTTTGTCTCTACCATTTTCGGAGAATAATATTGTTAAATATTAAACATAAAACATCATTCAATAACGTGGTAGGTACAAAACATGTGTCACTTTGGTCATTGCAAGAAACAGAGACATGCCTGTAAACACAGACCTTGTCATTGAGCTCGGAAGACGAGGTGCATGGGTTTCATTTAAGACTGAACATAATGTGTTCACAGCAATACAGTTTACTCCTCAAAATAGAGACGTTCCTTTCTTTTTGATCCCTTATTGTCATTTGTTCAAATTGTGTGTATATATAAAGTAACAGGAGCAAGCATTTTAGTATTCAATGTGTATTCACTACATGCAACACTACATGTAACAATTGGCTTCAGCCGATATAACTAGCACTAGGCTACAATTTTTTCAATGTGCATATAAAGTGTGTACTGGTTTTTGTTCTCTCTTCTTCCCCAACTTTTTACCTTTTAACTCAAAAATAGGACTAAACAAAAAGTAATTTGAATTTTCCAGAACATTTATTAGTAGTATCTTGTGTTCTTTGTTAAAATAAACATACAAAGTACATTTGTGTCACGATATGAGATTTAAAAAATTATTTTCTGAATATTTTACCTCAAAATAGACTTCACATAACATTATTGGACTTTTGTGTTGACCTTGTGTTCTCTTTGTGAAAATTACATAGAATGGTAAATTTGTGTCTCAATATATGTGATTTTAAAAATTATTCACTGAAAATGTCAATTGTTCAACTTTTTACCTGAAAAATAGGACATAGATTTATGTTACAGCAAACAGGTTAAAATATTTCAAGGGAGGACTTTTTAGTACTCATTAGTTATAACTTACATATGTTGAAAACACTCAAATCACTTCTGTACCAATTTCTTTTGAGGTTTTGTCATATTTTGACTGGACTATATATGCCCAACACACCACTTGGATTTCTAACAACAATGTAACACATGAGAGTTATCGTCCCTGTCTAAACCTTCGTCACCCACGGCATTGTCACAGTGGAATAACCCAAGTTCGACTCGATACTTGTACTTGTCATATTTCTTCGCACAAGTCAGTAAATCACGTTTTGCATATATGTAGTTGTACCTTGATATGTTATGTACAAGTATATACAGAAATGCGATCAAAATCAACTCACCAAATGTTGTGAAGGCAGATAATAAAACTCCGTCGCTCTTCCTTCCAACCTTGCCTCGGGTGCTGGATCCCAAAACGAGGCTCGTCGAAATGTATGTTAACTGAATGTGGACTGGGCGGTATAATTCAAAATTGAAATACGGCGGGCATTTTACACCAATCGCAGTGATTTTTGCAAAGAGCTCTCAGTGTTGACAGGAAAAGATAACTACGGTTTAACCAGCTATCTGGCCGATAAAGAAACCCATTTTACGAGTGCTTCTTGAAACCCCTCCTTATAACGTACATGCAGAAATGTACCTTTGATTTATATCAAAGTACGGTGAAAATACAACTTTGATTTAACAAGTGCCCCAAGATATCATTTTAAACAACCCTGATTTATATAATTCAGTTTTAACCAAATCAACACAATCAGTACAGGGCAGCGTATGGTCGAGAAAAATAGTGATCTCTAAGAAAGTAGGTCAAACCATTACACATAGTACTGCGCTTAATGAGATTTATGTTTTGGTATGATTGTTTGAGCATTGACTAAGTACGAGGGGCTATCAAAACGTTTTCAGCCTAAAATACTTCTGATACTAGTATGCGCAAGATAGAAATAACTGTATGATATTGAAGAATGGTTTTTATCATTCACATAAACGTAATATGTGACATGCACATGTCGCTAGTTTCCGGTCACGTGACATCTAATCGCATGTACTCTATCAGTACAGCAGTACGGGTACTGAGTCACATGGGGTACTCGTACTGCTGTCAATCGCTCTTCACTGTGCTTCGCCGCGTGGCCCTGGAGGACCAAAAAATTTATGACTGCTCTGTACTCAAGGTTATCCATTTCTGCCTGCACTTACTTTCAAAACTATACTGAAGGAAACAAATAACGAAACTCACACATCATAATCCAAGTTTTACAGATACCCATTAATATACGTTTCCTGTAAACAATTTAAAACAATGTAACATTACTTCTTATCATCAGTATGTTCATATTATCTCGTGTTATTGTGAAATATACTATTTGGCATGTAACGTAAACTGTGTAGATATATGTTTTTTACCTACAAACTTTTAAATTTGCAGGTCACGTGATACAGAACAGGAGTTATTCGTACAAAATATTACGGTGAATATATCCAAAGGTAATATGAAATCACGATTAATTTCTCAGTTATTAACATTTGTATATACAGATGCACGGCAACAATAATTACATTCATTACAGATTCATCTCAAATAAAGTTTCATTATAATACCTATTTAGATGTATGGCTTTATGTTTCCGATTATATACAACTTAAAACAAAAGGCATGAGACATTAGCTATAGTAACATGAAAAAATCTTTAACTTCTTGCAAGTATTTGTCCTGGATCTCATTAAATATTTTCTTCCGCAGGTCCCGAAAACCAGGGCGTCCTTTCCTCTAAGACGTCACCCCCCTGCAGCGCCGTGTCACCTCGCGCCACCTGGCGGGTTGAAGCGCCATCTGGATTCTTCTACAGGGGCGCGTGGATTTCCCGACTGTGCGTAGTGACTATTCCCATCACAGAGCCGGCTTACCGCGCATGTCTAAAAAACAGGAATTTGTGGATACCCGGCGACTCGACGAGCATACAGATCTTCATGGAGATGAACAACGTGTTGAGGGCTGCTCCTGTCGTTCCCCGCACCCACGAGCCTAAAGTCCTCTTCCATCCTCATCACAACTATTCCGTCCACTGGGAGCCCCATGAGTTCCCCTACTTTCCTGGACTCATACACTACCCGAAAACGTATACCAAACCCGAATCTCACCATTTTGATAAAATCCCAAACAATTCTCGAGATATCATTGTGTTGTACATGAACACCCACTTCATCGTGGTGCACCAAGACGTCTACAGACTGCACGTCAGAAAACTGGTCTCCAGAACCAGAACCCTCATGCAACGGGCCCCTAATGTCGTAGTGGCAGTCAGAGGACCGCATGCTTATTTCAGGCAACCGTACCATGAAATGTACTCCTACTGGGGTCTGGTATTCCGCGATATACTCCACGAAGAGTTCCGTCCCTTGAAAGACAGAGTTATCTTCCTTGACTTTTGGGATATGACTTCAGCGCTCGGACTGCCTGACTTCCATCCACCGCCTGCTGTTGTACAGACTATTACGAACACCATGATGGGATACCTATGTCGTGACTGATTCCTTCTATGCTTTGTGTCAATTAACAATCAAGTGATGCGAGACATTTCGCAATGATTAAAGAAAATTCTTTATTTCTGTGTTTCTCTTCGCCCGACTGTAAATTGGCCACCGACCCAATGATAAAAAATCCACTCGAAATCAGGACCAACTGACTGCTCGTTCAATTGCTTCCTGCCTGTGTCAGTGCTATGGTGAAGGCTGTAGGTAGACGTGAAAATTAATAAAACAAACAAGATAATCGCTTGGTATTAACATTTGTTGATTATTAACATTAATACATTAAGGTATTAAAACATAAAACATCGAGGTGTCTAACGTTGTGGCAGTAACATCTGATTCAGTCTATTCCATATTTTCTGCTGGTTTTGCTTGCAGTGCAATCTTTGTTATAGATTCTACATCTGCAAATTTGACAACAAATGATCTTGGTCTTTGAATGGCATTTAGATGTGATACACATAAGGAAGTTCTAAAAAAATTATTTTGCTGACATATATATTTCTTGAATACCAATGAAAACAGAATAAACTAGGATTGCCTCCTGGGCAATACTGGCGGTCTTCAGACTTCCCCATATACACCCTGTGGCTACCTTTACTTATCCTGTTTCTTTGGACGCCAGCTGGATCGCCCATTACAGTGTTTCTGAGATAGAATTACCAAGAAAGTAAATGTTAGTTAATGTGAAATATTGACTCCCTAATTTGGCGCTGATTCATTGCAGCTGACACAAACTGCAGAAAAACAAACAGAAACCCACAGCCAAGCACAGCAAAGGAAATGAGCAACAAATACTGATATATACTAAAAGAGAGATTACTGGTAAATGTTGCCGATTTTGTTGTTATGAAAATATCAAGTATGATGGTCTCACAGTAACTCAACTCAACTCAGGCTGGCAAACAAACTGCTGGAGAGATTAGATCGTGCAAATTCCCAGAACACTAACTCTTTTGACTTTAGACCTAAGAAGAACGGAGCTACGGCCTGTTAAAGAGGGAACTATTTCGTTGGGCATTGCAAAGTCACTCACGGTGCATGTTGCTATATTTTACTGGCGCTTCCTTCACCTATCTCACCAGCTATCTCACCACTAACCAAATGCGAACAGTCCGAATGGTCGTGTTTGTGACGTAATTGTTGACATTTACATGACAATAATGTGAAGCAAAATTGTTCCCCATTCATTTATCTACAGTTTGGTACCTTAAAAAACGCAATTCATTGTGTTATCGCAGAGCTGTGACATTTTTATGAACCCTATGAAAATGTGTCTTAGAAAATTCACCGACTTCCAAGGGTGATAACTCCACAACTATTCAAGATATCGACATGCCTTGAACAGGCTATGTAGTCCGGAGTGTGGGCTTTACAACGATATATCAAACACGAATATACTATATGCCGTTCAGGAGAAGGACATTTTTAAACACGGGCACCGTTAAAACGGCAAAATCGACAAAAAACTCAGTTTTTTCAAAATTGCGGAAAATTCCATCAGCTGTCCGACTTATTTTATGCATTGAACCGATGGAGAAAGACGTTGTCTACATTGAGTGAAAACTTGGTCAACTTATTTGTTATAGTTTTGGAGATATTTAGATTGAAAGATTTTGCAATATTTTGACATTTCGGGTTATCTGCCCTTACCGGAAGCCAGAAGTCGGGTTTTTTTCGACTATGTATCAAATTTAGCATACAGGCTATCGTCCCTGAAAGTTTCATGAAAATCGCCCAAGAGGTTAGGTCAGAGCTGTGACATTTATATAAACTCTATAAACATGCGTTTGACAAAATTGACCAACTTCCAAGGGTAATAACTCCGACACTATTTAAGATATCGATATGCCTTGAACAAATTAAGGTGTCCAGAGTATAGGCTTTCCAACGGTGTATCGAACGCGATTGTACTATTTGCCGTTCAGGACAAGAAGATTGTTAAACACAGACACCGTCAAAACGTGCAGAAATGTGCAAAATCGCCATGGTTGTGCTTGTGTCGTAATGGTGACGTAATTATTGATTTTTACATAACCATGATGTGAAGCAAAATGTTTATCATTCAATTACCTACAGGTTGGTACTTAGAAAAATGGAATACATTGATTTTCGCAGAGTTGTGACCTTTTCTTAACCCTATGAAAATGCGTCTTTGAAAAATTCACCAACTTTCAAAGGCGATAACTCCAAAACTCTTCAAGATATCAGAATGCCTTGAACAAATTAAGGTGTCCAGAGGATACGCTTTCCAACGGTGTATCGAACTTGATTGTACTATATGCCGTTCTGGAGAAGAAGATTTTTAAAGACAGACACCGTAAAAACGAGGAAATCGGCAAAAATTTCAGTTTTTCCAAAACTGCGGAAAATCTATCATGACGGCCAACTTCCGCTATGCGTTAAATCGATGGAGAATGATGTTGTCTACATTGAGTGAAAATTTGGTTAATTTATCTCTTATAGTTTTTGAGTTATTCAGGTGTAAAGATTTCGACATTTTGGGTTCTCTGCCCTTACCGGAAGCCGGAAGTCGGGATTTTTTCGACATTGTATCAATTTCAGCATACACGCTATCATCCCTGAAAGTTTCATAAAAATCGACCAAGCGGTTAGGTCAGGGGAGCGGGTACAAAATCTGTACAAATAATAATAATAACATTCGGATAATAATAGTAGGTCTTCCAGACTGTCGTCTGAAGACCTAATTAGAACCCACACCCTCAGAGTCAGGCACCTTATCGCCATCACACAAAGTCAGACGCCTAGACCGCTCAGCCACCGGGGCTTCCACAATGATGGAAGTCGGACAACTGGTAGTCTAGACTGCGGACTCTGTTTACCCCTCTGATAAGGGTTAATTGGCACGGCGCCCAAGGCCGAAAGCTATGAAATACACAATGCCAATTAGGTGCCTGACTCTGAGGGTGTGGATTCGAATCCCGGATGGGACTCAACCCAAAAAAGTACTATAAAACGTACTGTCGGAAATAGAAAAAAAACTGTATTTTCTCATTTATCTCTACAATTTATGTAGTTGATATGTGAAAGTGTGAAATATCTGTTAAACTTAGTTCGGCCTAACTACAGTCTCGGTGGTAGAGAGATAGGAAACGGAGAAAAAGGACTTTACTGAGGGGAAATTAGTCCAGAAATGAGCAATGGGGGTCCAAAAAGACTTATTTGGAACAGACCATGGCTTTATGCAAATTAGTGTGCGACGATATTGTATTACAAAGGACACTTTTTAAATGCCCAATTTGAAATTAGACGTAGATTCATTATAAACGATAGCTGACTTAAAAAATAATAACTTTTATGCCGAAACTATTAAGGATGTAGCTACTATGCAGTCTCACTGTCACTATAAAAAAGAAACAGATAGGAGGGGCCGTCTCAAAAGCAAAACCTGGGGTCGGGCTTGGGGATAGAGATATCAGCTAAGATAAGATAATCCTTTAGGGCAATTATACTGGGGAGGTACACGGCACGTCACAACAATTTACAAATAATATCCAGTCCTGTCGATCTTCGGGTGGTCATGCCACCTATATACTACGATGCGTTTCTATGGTTTTCGGGTATCATACTCTTTTACAAATCTCAACATAAACTATATGAAACTATATGAAAGAAAGACACATAAGATGTTAATCAATAGATGGGACATTGTCAACACACAACAAAAAGCACAAAATATCTTTGAGATGAACCCTTGTGCCTGTAGGCAGCACGTGCATTTCATGCCAGGTGAGTCGACGGTCCGTCGTCATACCTGGCTGAGCGACCTAATTGCCATCTATAGTCTGATCTATTGTTTTCAGCAGCTATTCGTATTTTTTTCTAAGTTTTGCCCGATTTTACGAGTAAACATGCTTTTCTGGATATCGTATTAGGCATCCCACTGAACGCCCAGTTAGGCCGAAGTGGGTTATTTCGACATATGCTATTTGCAATTGTGTAAATTTTAGGGATACAGAGTAACAGCCTAACAACAGGGTTTTTTTTCTATTTCCGACAGTACCTTTTTTTTTTTTTTTAGAATCTGTACTGTACTAAGAAAGTGTCATCCCAAATATAACATGTTACATTTGACCACTTTCTAAAATGGCACCGTGAGATGCCGGGGAATACACATGCCCCCCGTCCCACTACGAACCCACTATACTGACCGCCTTCAAGTGTAAGTTTTGTTACGGCCTATTACGTGCTGTCAAGTTTTTTTGCGTTCCTCCCGTTTTACTACGGCCAAGCACTTTCTCATTAGATTATGAACCGTGACTTCCGTGGCAAATTTTTGAACAGTTTACAAATTAGGCGTAGCATCCACGGCAACCAGGGCCTGACATGTTCGCTAATTCAGTCCCCCTACGTTGTCTCGCGTCCATCCCGTTTGGTCCCCGTTTCAACACTGGGCTGCCGTGGCCACCGAGAACAGTGTAACCATAGCATTAGTTGGTTGGTTGTCTAATGCTGCACTCTCCAATATTCCAGGGTCTAGATTTCAGAAGCTCTCTTAGCACTAAGATAGTCGTAAGTGCCATACATTAACATCAACTTACGACCATCTTAGCGCTAAGAGAGCTTCGAAAATCTAGGCCCAGGTCTACGGCGGCGGTCTGTAAATAATCGAATCCGTATCAGACAATGCAGTGATTAACAGCATGAGTATCGATCTAAGCAATTGGGATACGATGACGTGTCAACGAGCCTGGCAACCCTATCCTGTTAGTGACCTCTTACAACAAATATGGGTTGCTGAAGACCAATTCTAACCCAGATCTTCACAGTTCACTGGATGAGGTAAGGCCTTCATGTCTTCGTCTTTGGGCTTGCATGTGTATAACTTAGTGTGCCAGAACAACAGAACATGTGTGCTGAACAGGATAAATTAGCAACAGTTTATTACACTATTTACAGACAATTCTGGAAACAGTTCATACATGTATTCTCAACACATCACAAGTGATCATTCTACATATTTACGCATGAAAAAATGAAAATGACAAAGTAACAAACGAAAAAACCATCCCAACAAACTGTTTTTCAGATCAATTCACAAAACGACAAAGCACAAACCAACATATTCAAAACAAGAGTGAACAGATTCGTGTGGACATCAAGAGTTTTGCCCTCCTGGAGACAAACAGGTTCAACCAATCATTTACAAGAGGTAAGGGAGCCTCCACCATTGCTATCTCTACCACAATATCTTGCTCACAACAGGACAGACTGGATTACAAAGCTGACCACATCATATAGGTGGTGACCACTTGAATATGGGTTTCTGTGAAGCTGTTGCTGAATAATTTGTCTTACGTCTTAGGGTATAAAAAAATGTATTTACTGCACATCCTGGAGGTAATGTGTTGAGTGAATAGACACTGCATAACTGAATAAAGAACTATTTCGCTCCTTTCAGAGAAAAACATGTTTCTTGACATTTCTCGAACAGGACTACAGTATAAGTATCCCCCAAGGATATAGGCACTAACATGTGGAGCAAAATATCACAGTAAAGGAAGTTAAAATCTACGTCAACTGCCTTCATTGATATACTATTCAAAATATGTAAAAAACACCAGATTCTTTCATATCACTACGGTTACATTGCATGGCAGATAAATTATAGTAATCAGAGTGAATGAGTTGGGTTTTATGCCGCTTTTAGCAATATTCCAGCAATATCACGGCTTCACACACTGTACCCATGTGGGGATATGAACCAGGGTCTTCGGTGTACATAGCGAACACCTTAACCACTGAGTTACGCCACTGCCCAATGAGAAAAAAATGGGTATTCTTTAACATCTTAATCAATATACAGAGGAAGCTGTCAAAACTGGCAGCTGTCCAATCTGGCAAGTTGTCAACACCAGCGTAAAATCTCAGTCCCATCCGTGGCTAGTACATTTATCATCATTTATAAGCTCTACAATCCGGCAGCTGTCAATTCCAGATCTCAGCATAAAATGAGCCTCCCGAAAAAGTGTTTATACAGTAATCAGGGCTGTCTAATCCGGCGCATGGCGAGGAGTCACCAAGATAATTTGATCTTAGTTCAGAATGGGTATATTTGAACATGTACTTAGTGAGTTATTAGACGGAAGATCTTGTTGTTTATGGATAACACTCAAAGCCACGCCCACAGAGTGTCACTCAGCAATGTTACGCTCAAGTATTTGCCTGCAAACACCATGTCCGTGTTACAACCTCTTCACCAAGGTATGATTTAGTCATTTGAAGTCAGATACAAATCGTGGCCTGAATGCAAATTTGTATAATTGGGACTCTACTTAATGTCGCTATCTTCATTAAATGAGCTTTAGTTTTTAAGAATTTCATTTATGAATAAAAAATCATGTATATGGAAAATCTCATCCTACTGAATTCACATTCTAACAAAAGTAACTGAAGAGCCCAATATTATTTTGTCCACTGACCAAAGTTTGTTACCAATTCATAAAAACAAGAAAGATTATAATTTTATGCAAAGGACACCATCAGGTAGGCGAAGGAATCAGTCCAGATATCTGCTTTCTTAAACTAGTAAAGTCAACTAGCTACCGCTAGTTTTTTGATAGATCGTCAAATTTTCAGGTTTATTACAGCTTATGCACTTAATGTACAATGCATCAGTGTTTCGTCTCCACAAACAAATTAATCCAACTTGAGAATCCCTTCTTACACTGCTCCCTGTTGACAACAAGCGGTTTCCATGACAACTCAATAAGCTCCAGCAGAACAGTTTCTAATGATATTTTCATGAAATTCATGTTAACAATGGTCACCTGGATAAACACAGTCAATATGAGAATATAATGCACACATCATCAATAGTAATTAGGCCAGACCAATTTTATTTCTTGTTTTACGGATTTTTGACCTCAGAAAACCGTAAGGCAGGAGGAAAATATAAACCACCAAAGTAATATTCTTTTTAAATACTAAAAGTTTTTTACTTTGGGCAATTTATGAAGAGTAAATGGGGTCAAAAACAATCTAAAAACATTTTCTTGCACATTTACATTTTTTGCCAATAAAAATATTAAAATTTATTTTTTGAGTGGGGAAAATTAATTTCTATTTTTTTTCTTATTCTTGAAAAAATACGACTGGTGGATCCGTAAACAAGAAATAAAATAAGTCTGGCCTTATCATGATTATACGACAGTACATACACATAACAGTGTATAAACTACTGGGTGACAGTATCACATCATAAATTATGTTTATACTACAGTATCACAGGAAAGGTGAGAACACGGAGAACCAATCATCTTGATAACAGTACCAACGAGTATGTCCAGTGATCCCAGAGAACTGTTCAACATGTTCAAGAGCTTAACCATGAAAACAGACACCAGTATTGCCCTAAATTCACTTGCACATGTATACACAAACCTGAAGTAGACTTGACAGAGCTGCAACATTACAGAAAAGGCTGATCATGCACTTCATTTCCCATGATGCATCATGTATTACGTTATTCAAAATGTTGTGGCATTGTCATATATTAGTTATTACCATAGTGCTCTCATGCACAATGTCTTGCAAACAATCATTCCCATGAGTTGGATTGTACACAGCTGTCAAGATACAGTGTTAAAATACTGACCATGTTGATCCACCAGTTTTAAGTATCCTAGTAGTACACCAGCCTGACCTGTACTGGGCATAACTGAGAGGATATTAGAATTAGATGAAGCGATTTTATCATTTCGGTTGTTCAAGTACTGGTTCCAAAGACCAAAACACTATGATCAGATCACACAGCCTCACCTCCCATTACTAGATCTGTAGGCGGAGGAGAGGACAGAGATTCTATGATGCTTCATGTAGTGTGGTTAAGAGTGAGTGAGTTTGGTTTTACGCCGCTTTTTGCAATATTCCAGCAATATCACGGAAGGGGACACCACAAATGGGCTTCACACATTGTGCCCATGTGGGGAATCGAATCCTGGTCTTTGGCGTGACGAGCGAACGCTTTAACCACAAGGCTACCCCACCGGCCCGGTGTAGTTAAGATGAATATGGACATCAAGCATGACTTTGTTGTTTGCTTTTGTTATATGTACTGAGGCAGGGTAAGAATGGAGCAGGCTTTTCCAAAGATCCTTGTTGGGAATTTCTCTACCAACGTAATCTCATCTAGGATGGGATCGTACAGCTGTAGTAGATCTGAATAATAATGTTCACCATTGATCCCACCAACTATGTACACTTTGTTGTCGAGGACGCTAGCCCCAGCCTCTCGTATGTTGACTGTCCTCTCACACAGTGACCACTGATTGGCCACTGGACAGTACTTTTCGATGGCAATGATTGGAACAGGGAATCCGTAGCTGTCTTCAATGTTGCCCCCAATCACGTACAGCTTGTCCTTCACCTCCACCATCACATGGTTGCAGCGGCTGTGTATCATCGGCGCTCGCTCCTCCCAGGAGTCGCTGGCAGGTGTGTAGCAGGCTAGATTGTTACAACAGCCAGAGAAACGCTGTCCCCCTGAGATGTAGAGTTTGTCTTGACACAGAGTCCCTGCATGACCATACACTGAGTGACTTAGCAGAGCTCTCATCTCCCAGTCATTGTTTGCTATAGAGAAACACTCCACTGTGCACATCACCATGTTCTCATCCTGCCCAGCAATAGCATATAGGTGGCCATTGTATGCTACCACAACAAAGTCTTTCCTGGCTTCGTTCATGGAGGAGAGCTCATACCAGAAGTCAAAACGAGGATCATATCTGAAACATCTGGCAGTGGCAATCTCGTTGTTCTCGGTACTGTCATATTTCCCGCCACAAGCATACATGAAATTGTCCACTACAACTACACATGGGTTATATAGAGGTATGGTAGCATCTCGAAGAAATCCTTGTCGTTTAGTCTTGAAATTGTAACTTTCCAGATTCTGGGCATGGCACATAACCAGACTCTTCCTCTCTGATCTGACTTGTGTGCGACTAGACTGAAGCAATGGCTGTTTGCTGACAACAATATGGTAGTCCTTGGCCTGAGTTAGTAACTCGTTGCATTCAGGATTCTTTTTCATCAGCTCCACTCGACTCACTTTTTCCACCAACTCCTCTCCTGAAAGCAATGGTAGTCTGAGATTCTGCATCAAGTCTGCCACATACTTCTCCCTCTCCTCCGGCTTGTACTTAATCCACATCAGCACCAACTCAAACAGACAATATTCTGAGACTACTCGGAGGGAGTTCTCTGCCAACATGGCTGCCAGTTGAAGGTGAGCCAGTTTGAAATATTGTTCTGACTCTGCTACAATTTCAAAGTTTTCCAGCATATACTGCTGGGCTTTTACACGCATAGAGGAGAGGGAGTACAGTTCGGACAGGTTTAGAATGTCGACACAGTTCTCCACAGTGATGACCGTCTCCAGGTACTTGCTGCATAGCTCTACAGCATCACTAACCTGGAGGTGTGTCGCTGCTGACAAAACATCCTCTACATTCTCCGTCGTCAGTCCCAGCTGACCAGTGTACGCAAACTCAACGACCACTCGCAATCCATTTGCCGTGACGCCCTTCAAATCCACACTCCCTTCTCTGCTTTCTTTCATGTCCCCGCACAGCATGACACGGAAATAATCACTGCATGCTGCCATCACAGCCTTGTGGACCCGGATTACCTCCCCTTCAGCCAGGATGGAGTAATCACATAGAGTTTCATTGTTTCGTAGATCCTGCAGGCCCAGTAGCAGTTTACAACAGTGGTTCTTGGAGGACAGCGCTGTGTATGTCGGCAGGACTCCATCAGCACTGCTGGTGCTGGAATTGGAAGCTTGATCTGTCTTCTGCAGCATAGCATGGCAAGTACTCACCATCAGTTTGGGTGGCGTTACCTTGGCAACGTACGGCATTCTGTGGCGCTTACCGGACATTGCCCTTCAATATTGTCATCTGAGATGATCTGTAAAAGATACATATAACAGATTAGGGTATTTGTCGACAAAACATTCTGGAATGAGCTTTTAAAATGATCTATTGGCATAATAAGTGAAAGTTAAGTACAAGACATTATACCAACAAAAATACTGCTGAACACACTAAAATGTTAATGTAAATATATGATCACAGGCTCTTTTCAGTTCAGGCCAAAGTCGTCAACGGTGAACGGACATGACACAAGCCTGTTGACAATGACTAAATGTAAGTAAACACTTTGGCAGTTAAGTGTAAGTGTCTCGGAAAGAAAAGTCAGAGGTGTCATTGATTCAGCACTTTTGGTGCTTGTTGTTTGTGTACACGATGCAATCAACAAGAAATCTGGCAAGTTGGTGTTAAGAATTCTCAGGAGGGATTTTGACTCGCAATAAAAATCATGATCTTTAAAGCTTTCACAGACCCTTGCTTCCAAAGTACGGATTCAAGTTTTGTAACCTAGATCTTACTTTTTACACTGTAACCAAAATCTATTGGCTTATGTGTAGGATTTAGAAGTTAGATAACATAATTTGTCCTGGAATGAACTTGATGTGTTGACATTACACATCCTTTTCCTTTGTCTAGAGCGAAGACCCCGTCAGTGACAATATAATATTTATACCTTGATACTTGTTAGTTGCATGACTAGCCCCTGTACAGAAGGAACTCTTACCCCTGTGCCTAGTTTCACTCAGTGTCATCACCACCCCGTAAGATATAACTAATGAGGTAGTTTAGGATATTTGGGGTAAAGTTTCAGTTGTATTTGCGGTTGAGTTAATATAACATGGGTTATTAGTGTGTCCTCGGCTGTGCTGATATGCATAGCCACAACACACCCAGCAGGTTGGTGCGGTCTGCCTGGCATGTGCAGCACATGCACTGCCTGCCTCTAGCCTAATAAAGATAGTAGCTTCACAGGACTCCTTGTCTTTAGTCCACTGGTTCACCAGGTGTGAGGACATTTATTTCAGTTGCTTGAGTCCTGGTAATCCAGGGAGACGGTGATTTCGTAGACAGAACCAGTTCGTAGACGCGGTGAATTCGTAACCCAGACCGGTTCGTAGACAGTGATTTCGTAGACGTGTATAAATAATTGAATAATAGTATATATTAAGTTTGATTTTTACTTAGAATGTTTATAACGAAGTTGTTATGCTTTGTTTTCAGTGATATGAAACTAAGGGCAGCTAAAGACTCAAGAAAATGTGAATGAATATTTTCCCGTATGCTTTGTTTGTGAAGCTGATGGTCGTCGGGCAGGGGTTGGGGGTCCGGGTCAGCGATAGAACTAAAATGATGAAATATCAAATTTAAAATTTACATTGAATTATATTAATATGATTAATTATCTAACTGAAATGAAATAATAATGAATAATGAAATTAATAAAACTGCTACTTCTCTGCTGGTCTGCGTAGTTAAATGTTGAATGACGATACTTACCTAATGGATATCTTTTAATTTTACACAACTGAATTTAATATATTATCGGCCTATAATTTGTCGGAATTTGTCGGACATGGACCACTGTTAAGCATATTTTGTTATTTTATTATTTAAGGATATTTTCACCGCCGATCATACTTACCTGATATATTTTATTTATTTCACAAAATGCAAACACTTTTCGACGATTTTCTTCATCATTGAGGGTGAACTTTTCCCATTTTAATAACATCTACGAATTCACCGCTCAATCCGTCTACGAATCCACCGGATTTCCATGTCTACGAACCGGTTTTGGTTACGAATTCACCTACAGCCATAATCCAGACCAAGTAGATAGGCATTTTGGTTACATAGGAAATTAATAATATTTATTTGTTTTGAACACAGGCTCTGAAATCAGAGCCATGTCTTGTTAGGGTTTGGGGTTAGGTTAGATTGTTAGGTATAGATTAGGTTTTTGTAAATAAATTATTGAGTTTCCCTTGTCTATTTCTTATGTTTTTGCTAGCAATGAGGCCTGATTCATAGAGCCTACTTGAAGTTTGCTACTTTATCATCACCACATAAAGTACACAACGCAAGGTCCTAACCCTATAATAGCCAACTTCAACTGTCACTGGGCAGAGAGCCCTATTACACTAACATGACCGTGCGGTCATGCTTGCTTATTTGGTTTTCATTTGATCGATGCTCATGGTGTTAAGTATACCTTACTGAACCGACTGGCCAATACTCCATAACGTACACACCATATATAGCAGGAATACTGCCGAGTGTGATGTCAAATAACACATTACCCAAACTAATGTCAGCTGAATTACCACCGCCGCGAACCCCAGGCAACGATTTTCGAGAGCTGCGTTACGTGAATATTTCACTGTTAATGAACATATTTGTCGTCAACATAAGATCCATAGAAGTTAAATTGCAGAAAATAATGTATAATGACAAGTACATTACCTTGACTCAAAATCTGAAATTACTCACACATTTACAAACAACTTAAGACACATTCGCCACATTCATCGCTTTTCGTCTAACCGGAAGTGGTAACGCAGTTCAATTCCAAGTGTTGTAAACATATCTGCAAAAGGTGAACTAGATACCTGTTGTAATTAACCACTATGTAGACAAAACATGAAGTAATTCTCGTGCAATAGGTAGTGGTTAGGTTGATACTGGCGATATTACCACGAACAACAAAACAATTTACGACAACCTCTCGCCGTCTTGTTTATGCTCCTTACATTGATATTTGCCCCCTATTTGCTCTTCGAAAGCCGTGTAAAAGCGACATATGAAGCTTGTACAAATAATTTAGCAAGAACTGGTTTCCGCATCGATGCGCGAAATCAAATAGGCTTCTTTGCAGACAGAAGCCCAGTCATGTGAATCAGGAACCCAGTCGAAATGCCGACGCCTCTGCGACAGCGCTATTGCAACATCAGGAAATTCACTTGATAACGCTATTTCCTTGTTTTCCCAAAGTTTCCTGTACCGGTGTCGACCCATCGCCGCTCTACGTTACAAGAATTCGGAGGTGAATATTTTGGGTTCATCACACAGTTATTGTGTTCGAATAAAAACTGCTGTTAGCTTAATTGTTTTGAAATTACAACATGCTCTACTTTGGTGGGTGTTGGAAGCTCTATTTGAATGAATTATTGATTTGTATGTTAAACAGTGAATGTACTGTTGTATAACTATGTTAAAGAGATCGAGTAGCATCAGGGGAGTAAAGGACTCGCCAGTTTTCACTTTTGACAATTAGGTCTATGGTTTGCCAGCGACCACTCTGTGAGCGTTATTCACTTGAAAAGTTCTCTGATGGTAGTATACTAAATGCAGTCTGCCGACTGGGTGCAATACGAGACGTCTGATTTGTACATATCACGTTCAGATTTCCCATAAAAATGAAAGACTGAGACACAGTGAGTGCAATATGTGACACGCATCATGAATGAATTCAATAGCTTAAACCTATCTTGTTGTAATGAATTTAGATAAGATGACGATATAATTATCCTGAACTAAATCTGGGTTGCATCAGCACAAGACCCCAGGTTATGATATGTATGACTTTATAGGTTTCTTGTTAGTCTCAATACTATTGTCTTTACTATTATATGTTCCTGCTTCCTGAAGGTGGGTGACAGCAGAGTTCAAGCACAGTTATTGTTGCACATACTATCAAAACATGATCATTTACAGTCATTATAACACAGCTGGATTGTGTATTGCAGGTTGTGAGTAAAACAGCGTTTACTAACTTAAATTGCGTAATGTACATGCTATAATGGTGGTTGGGTAATCGTTTCATCTTGCATCACATATGTTTTATGTAATTCGAGGTAATGTAAAAGAGAGAAACATGAGGCTACTTTAAGTTAGACCTAATCAGATTTCCTCACTTTTGTTGTGAGAGCCTAACCAGGTCCACGTCAGTCAGAGACTGCCATAATATGGCAAGGGTACTACAGACTATGATGTAATGCATACTCTGATATACATCTACCAGCAATACATAAAATAATCATAATTGTTCATCAGTTCTGTTTTGTGGATAGGCCATAGTTTCATCAACATAGTCAAGGCCAATTGTTATACGAGCATGTTCACATCACATGGTTCCGGATTCAGTTGAGAGGTGAGGTGAAATTGGGTTTAGCATCGTGCTTGAGAATATTTTGCTCACATGACGACGTGCATGTGTGTGTATGTGTGTGCGGCTGCTTGTACTAGCCCAGACTTAAGCTGGTTTTATAGTGCTAGCCCACTGAGATACCATGCCGCAGTGAAGCATGAATACCCCACTCAGACACATTATACTGACTCCGAGCCGACCAGTCCTTGTTGTACCCATTAATGCCGGGCGCCAGGCAGGGACCAACAAGTACCATATTTTAACGTCTTTTGGTATGACGCGATCGGGGATCGAACCCGCGACCTTCCGCTCTCCGGGCGGATGCTCTAACCACTACACCACGGAGGCGGTCGATTCAGTTGAGAACAGTATTGAACTTGAAGAGTTCCAAGTCATCATTAACTAGCTGTCAGTCCATGAGTGTGTTCAGTGACCCAGATTGATCTAATGACTGGGGACATTCTTTCTTCTTTTTTGTAAGTCTTGAAAGAAGAGTGTTAATTGTCTTGTACTTCATTGACATATTGGACTATGCACATTTGCTTCTCTAGTTAAGATTTTTGGCTTTTCTGTGCTGTACTTGTGCTTGTGGGCTTCACTGAAATGATGGACACTATCACCTGTGTCATGTCAGATTTTACTTGTACATTTTGCTGATGTCATGATTAAACTGATATCCTTTTTTTTAAAGAATTATGCCCAAATGACTAACCCATCTACTTGACTTTCAGAAAAGGGTATAACAATGGCTGGACTCTATCCTCCAGTAGGTGGAAGCACCGCGTCCCAGTGTGTGACCAAGGTGGAGCTGAGAATTGAATGTAAGAACCTGAAGAATAAAGATGTCATGTCCAAGTCAGACCCCTGTGCCGTGTTGTTCATGCAGGCCGGCAGCCAGTGGAAGGAGGTAACATTTCTCTGTCTGTTTTCATTCATTCATTCATTCATTCATTCATTCTCGTTTTCTTTTGTTTACTGCTGGATTGTGCAAATTCCATGTGTGACATGGCAGTCTGTAGATAATGGAACCTAAACCACTGAGCGGATCACCAGATCCAGTAGATATAGGTTTGAAGAACATGTTCTGCCAACCAGACTCCTGCCAGAAGTAGATCAGTAATAGCACAGGAATAATCAGGATAATTGTCCTCAACAGGCTATTTCTGGTCTAGTGTCAGTGACATCATAGATATGATCATACTAGGATATCACCATTGGTAATATCCAACTAGTGAGTGAGTGAGTTTAGTTTTACGCCGCACTCAGCAATATTCCAGCTCTACAGGCGGCAGTCTGTAAATGATCGGCAGTCTGTAAATGATCGAGTCTGGACCAGACAATCCAGTGATCAATCAACAGCATTAGCATCGATCTGCACAATTGGGAACCAAGTCAGCGAGCCTGACCACCCAATCCCGTTAGTCGCCTCTTATGACAAGCATGGGTTACTGAAGATCAATTCTAACCCTCCAACTAGTTTTGAGCTCATGAGGATTATGTAAATAAATCGATTTTGAAGACAACAACTAGTCTGCCTAGATTTCCATAAGTCTTCAACTTTTCATGCACAATGATATAGTGAACGATTCAGGAACTGGAGAGCCCATACTTTTACTGGTGGACTGGTGGATAAACCATATCTACACATGTCCAATCAATAATTAAGACTATAGTATCATGATACTATGGTGTAGTAACAGCTTTTCAAATGGTGAAACTTCATCTGAATGGCGTACTCATTGTTGTGGGGAATTTGCCAGTCTGAAGCCACAAGAAGCTAATTGCAATTTATTCAGGAACTGAAGAATAATGTCTTACATCTAGCTTGGATGGCCATGGAGAGTCGGTACAACCCTCTGGGCTGAGGGCTAGAGCTAACTTGTGTTGGGGAGTCTGCCTAACACTGCGTAATATTTTAATTTTCTATCTATTTAACTAAACCTTTAAACAATGTAAAGAATGTGGGCAAGACATGTTGCCTGATATGGACAGAGTATTTTCTGTATTTATGGGTTGTAAAAGTCCATATCAGACATATGATGTATTATGTTAAAAAATGACCATGATAACTGTCTGGACTACTAAATAATAAATGCTGAAAAATCTTCTGTGTTGAAGTGTTTACTCAGGGTATTTATTGCAGGTTGGGAGAACGGAGAATGTGGTGAACAGCTTGGACCCAGTGTTTGTCCAGCCCGTCAAGGTCGACTACTACTTCGAGCAGGTGCAGAAGGTGAAGGTCGCAGTGTATGACGTGGACAACAAGTCCCATACCCTTGAGGATGACGACTTCTTGGGCCAGATTGAGTGTACATTGGGCCAGGTAAAGATTACTCACCATGACATGCTTCAGACTTTCACAATATTAAAGATTTGTATAACCAGTTACGATTGCTATTATGAAATCTTTTCATTTGAAATGCTTCTGTTCTTGATTCCAGTCGTGTCATTCACCTTCTTATATATATTTTGTCTCCATGGAGAAACTTGTGAAGATCTGGATCAGAATTTGTTTTCAACAGCCCATGCTTGTCATAATATGTGACCAAGAGTATAGATATCATATCCCAATTGCGCAGATCGATGCTCATGCTGTTAATCAGTGGATTGTCTGGTCCAGACTCGATTATCTACAGACTGCCACCATATAGCTGGAATATTGCTGAGTGCGGCGTAAAACTAAACTCACTCACTCACTGCCAGAGCAGAACGGTGCAGTGGCCACCCTTAGTCCTGATTTAAACCCAATTGAACATCTTGCGGAGTTGAGTGAGTGAGTGAGTTTAGTTTTACGCCACACTCAGCAATATTCCAGCTATATGGCGGTGGTCTGTAAATAATCGAGTCTGGACCAGACAATCCAGTGATCAACAGCATGAGCATCGATCTGCGCAATTGGGAACCGATGACATGTGTCAACCAAGTCAGCGAAACTGACCACCCGATCCCGTTAGTCGCCTCTTACGACAAGATAGTCGCTTTTCATGCGGAGTTGAACAACAAACAAACAAACAAACAAAACTCCATGGAGATCTAACGATACACAAGGATCCAACTATCAAGAATAATTTGCTTCTTTAATCTCAGTAGAAATGATACAAAAGGGGGTACTTCTGGCAACAGTTACTATGGTAATGTTACAGTCAGTATTTAGGAGAACCCCGTTTTGAAGAAAAAAGACTGGAAAGTTGTGTACATGTCTGAGTTCACAAGTGCGTTAAACTTCTCAGTCCACCTGTGACTATCTATTAGGGTTCTCGTATTTACAGCGGTGGGGAGACTAGTTGCTAATACATAGACTCACTATTCTCAAACCTTGGTCGTCCATCTGCGACATGGATGCATCAGTTGTGTTTGATAAGAAAAAAGTTCTTTATCTTCCTTTTTGTGATGTTGCTGGAACGTTGCTGAAGTTCAAGTAACTTCAGCTTGCTGTTGTTTCAGCTTGTGTCCCAGACCCCATACATCACGGCGCTGCTGGACAAGAAGGGAGGCAAGATGGGCCAGAGCGCTATCACTGTAAGTATCAGTCTAGACCTGGCTCAACTACACTGTCCTGGGAAACCTGCTGCTGAGAATAGTTAGTAACTGTCTTACAGTCTTATTGGACTCACTCACTCACTCACTCACTCACTCACTCACTCACTCACTCACTCACTCACTCACTCACTCACTCACTCACTCACTCACTCACTCACTCACTCACTCACTCACTCACTCACTCACTCACTCACTCACTCACTCACTCTTTAATGTTTTGTCAACCCCTATTATCTTGTGAAAATACATTTGTCACTGGTTTCACAGTTATAAAACATCACCACAAGGTATATTTTTTTAAGAAAGAGTGATTCTTAAGTGTACTTTAAGCTCCTGGGAACATATTTTACTGACTGACTGAGTTTAGTTTTACGCCGCTTTTAGCAATATTCCAGCAATATCACGGCTGGGGACACCAGAAATGGGCTTAACACATTGTGCCCATGTGGGGAATCGAACCCGGGTCTTGACGGCGTGACGAGCCAACGCTTTAACCACTAGGCTACCCCACCGCCCCTGGAACATATTTTAACTAACCTGTTTCTGAATTAACCATGTACTTGGAATTGCAAGGCACTTTAATCTCTTTTTGAGATTTTTTCCTAAAAAACACTAGATTATGTTATCACATGGGAAATGAGTTTAAAGGAATTCTAGAAATGGTGTTTGTTGGCCAAGTTAATCATCATTGACAAACTAACTGTTGCCATGGTTACAAGGATGCATTGTTACTTCCAGGTGAAGTCGGAGGAAATAAAGGCTGGATCAGACAAGGAAACGGTCAATTTTGATTTCAGAGCTGCCAAACTTGACAACAAGGTTAGTTTCATAACTTTAGTAAGAATATCTAACCTGTGTTTTCTTGGACAAAAGACTTACAGTTGACATTTCTATAATATAAACAGATTAGTTTATGAATGGTGTTTATATGTTTTCATGATTTTAACTTTTTGTAATAGATTGTGTTGTTTGTTGATTTTGACAGTATTGGATTTGTTTGTCTAGGACACATTTGGGAAATCAGATCCGTATTTGGAGATTCTCAAGAAAGCTCCTGATGGCACTTGGCAGGTTGTCCACAGAACCGAGGTAAATACTGGAGAGTCTGTTACGTGACCAATTACGGTATTTGAGAAATATTATATGAACATGATGGACTGGTGATATAACTGGCCCGACATGCATTATGTAAGTGTTTTTATGAATATATTCGTAGACATGATATTTGGTTGTTTCAAATCATCTGAAAAAATTGTAAGCTCATAGCTTTCATCTGTTTAAAATAATAATGGTAAAAATATTGTATTATGATAGGAATGGGAGGAGGGAGTGTTAAATTCTGCATGTATAAATTCTTGTACATGATTGAAGACACAGATTTACTTTTCCTACTGAGTGGAGTGTTAGCCATGGAAGGCAGTTTTTCATAATCTTGTTGTAGTTTATGTTGTAACAAAGTAATCGGTGAATTAGGTCTTTAAATATAACATAAGCTGACACCTGTTGTTTGTTGTGAAAACACTGTCACACGATTTACTTCAGACAAAAACAAAATGCCACGGTGTTCCTGTATCCTCCTTTGGGGTGTGAGTGAGATGGATGATATGAGAGTTGAATTGCACATGCTGTTTTTGTCAGATAATCAGAAAATAATTTTTCTTCTATTATTGTCAGAGAAATGCATGTTTTATCTAGATCCCTCTACATAATAAACTGTAGGGCAAAGGAGTTGCACGCCCATGTTTGATGGCGACTTGATATGAAACCAAGACAAAATGACAACCAACTGGTGATGTACTAAATATGGGTATCACAGCTGACATTACATCCACCATGCCAGAATCTTACAAGATGTGACTTACAAATGACATCTATCGGAATATGGGTGTCAGTTTCAAATCCATTTTTGTATACTTTCTTATGCCTGGCAGTTTTTATGGTGAGTGAGTGAGTGTGGTTTATACCGCTTTTAGCAATATTCCAGCAATATCACGGGGGGACACCAGAAATGCTTCACACATTGTAGCTATGTGGGGAATCGAACCCGGGTCTTTAGTGTGACGAGCAGACACTTTAACCACTAGGTTACCCCAGGCAGTTTTTATAAATAAATTGCAACTGATTTTCTGGCAATGATTGTCTCCATAAACCAAAACAGAATGAGGCTATGCAAAACAGTCTACTGTTTCCTGATTGGCTGAAATGTGAATGACGTTGTCATGCATTATTGCAATGTCAGTGATTAGTATTGTTATTATGTTATTAGTATTGTTATCATGGTGTTATTGTGTTACTGATTATTATTCTGCCTGTGAAGGGATTATGGTTGATATGTTCATATAGAAGAATCGATTTCAAACGATGTGCACTCCATTTTCAGAAATATGCTATTTGGACATAATACGGAATGCAAACTAGTTTTTGCGTTTATATGTGAATCATGTGAAAAGCATTGAAATCAGTTCTGAGAAGTATGCTGATTACTTCCATGTCCTTGAGACAGATATTTACACAGCTGATCCTTGCAGGTAGTGAAGAACACGCTCAACCCAAACTGGCGTCAGTTCAGTGTGTCAGTCCACTCTCTGTGTGGCGGAGACAGAGACAGCGAGCTCAAGGTAACCATGAAAACCGTCTTTTTAAGAAATGAGAGCTGAAAGATACTCATTCTTAGATCTGCATGATATTTTAAAATGGCAAGATAAAGAGCCAGGGTGGTCTATCTTCAGGGTAATTTGTCACTTCATTTTCATTGATTTTGTATTTAACCAATTTTACATAATTAAAACTTGTGTGTGTTTTTAAAATTTTGAATGCTTTTGCCAAAGTATTAGTACATATTCTTTCTGTTGTAACTCTCTGAGGTGAGGTGAACTTTGGTTTTACGTCGTGCTTGAGAATATTTCGCTCATATGGCGACGTGCATGCGTGTATGTGCGGCTGCTTGTACTAGCCCAGACTTAAGCTGGTTTTATAGTGCTAGCCCACTGAGATACCATGCCGCAGTGAAGCATGAATACCCCCCTCAGACACATTATACTGACTCCGAGTTGACCAGTCCTTGTTGTAGCCATTAATGCCGAGCGCCAGGCAGGGACCAACAAGTACCATATTTTAACGTCTTTTGGTATGACGCGGTCGGGGATCGAACCCACGACCTTCCGCTCTCCGCGGGCGGATGCTCTATCCACTACACCATGGAGGCGGTCTGTAACTCTCTGAGGGAGATTATTGGACAGAATAGGTCCAAAGCATTCCTTGTGACATATCTATCATAGCGGACCCACACATAATGGACCTGTGAAGATCCGGGTTAGAATTGGTCTTCTGCAACCCATGCTTGTTGTAAGAGGCGTCTAACAGGATCGTCTGGTCATACTTGCTGACTTGGTTGACACATGTCATCGAATCCCAATTGCGTAGATCAATGCTCATGCTGTTGATCATTGAATTGTCTGGTCCAGACTCGATTATTTACTGACTGTCGCCATATACCGTAGCTGAAATATGGCTGAGGGCGGTGTTTAACAATAAACCCACCAACCCAGACATAATGATGTACAGACCTCTGTGAATTAGCTGCATGATTAAACAACATTCAGTCACACTCGGCTGAAGAATGACTACCCTGGTAATCTCATGTTTCAGGACCCGTGAAGGTCCGGGTTAGAATATTGATCTTCAGTAACCCATGCTTGTTGTAAGAGGCGACTAATGGGATTGGGTGGTCAGACTCGTTGACTTGGTTGACACGTGTCATCGGTTCCCAATTGCACAGATCAATGCTCATGCTGTTGATCACTGGATTGTTTGGTACAGACTTGATTATTTACAGATCGCCGCTATATAGCTGAAATATTGCTGAGTGTGGCATAAAACTAACCTCACTCACTCACTCATGTTACAGATTGACGTGTACGACTGGGACAGTGATGGGTCACATGACCTGATAGGGGGATTCACCACCTCCCTCAATGACCTGCTGAAAGCTGAGAAACAAGAGGTAGGACTATCTCCCCTGATGATATGATGAGTTCAGTATCCTGCTACCTAATTATATACTCATGTCTAAATCTCAGTAATTATTGTGAAGTTTTGCTCTTGTGAAGATCCACACTCTGTGTGTTTGAATTCAAGATTCACCACAGTCATGATCATTGGTGTGTCGGCTGTCTTCTCATGCCAGGAGCTTCACCAAAGTGTGTCCAGATATTTGAACTGCAATGTAATTGTAACCATGGTAACAGTGCAGAGTTAAATTTAAGTCAGTCCTACATCACTCCATCTTACTTCTTGAATAACTACATCACTCCATCTTACTTCTTGAATAACGTGATTAAAAGTACAGTGAAACCAGTCTTAAGCGGCACCCCAGAGGGACCGAAATAAAATGCCGGTTTAGACAGGGTGTCAGATTAGACAGTGACAAACGTTTTCCAACATGGCTGCCATTCTCACTCATCAATCTCTCACTCTAGTGTGCCGAGAGTGAGCTGGATTAAGGGACCCTGATTGGACTGATCAAACCCATGCCGGCTAAGAGCATTTGATTCATCGTGCAATCACTACTTCCTGATTATCTAGCGTGCCAAGCGGATTAATTAGTGTATTGGATTATGGGTCCTTGATTTGACTGCTCATACCCATGTCGGTTTAGACAGTGTTAATTACAGTTACAAATGCTTGTTGGGACCGGAAAGTCGTGCTAGAATACGGAATAGAAAGGTGCCGGATTAGACAGTGTTGTGATGATTATTATATCGTAAAATGGCGTGACCAAAATTTTTGACAGTGTGCCGGATTAGAGAGGTGCCGGTGTTGGCAGGTTTTACTCTATTTTCATAATGATAACTGCCAGTTATATATTTGGATTCAAAATATGTTTATCTCGTTTGCTTTTGTCTGTCTTAAGTAAAAAGGAACATATTGTGGTTTTCAGAGGCATTACAACCAAGTTTTAGTTATATTACATATTTATGACTTACACCTTAGTGCCATACAGAACAATGATAACAATTGGCTACTTATCCCATCCAAGGACTCATGACCAACGTTGCTTAACTTCACGTGATTTGTGACCTGCACTCTATACACGACCACACACCACCACAACCATTACATGGAGATGGTGGACTGACGGATACACCTGCACTCTATACACGACCACACACCACCACAACCATTACATTGAGATGGTGGACTGACGGATACACCTCCACTCTATACACGACCACACACCACCACAACCATTACATGGAGATGGTGGACTGATGGATACACCTGCGCTCTATACACAAGACCACACACCACCACAACCATTACATGGAGATGGTGGACTGACGGATACACCTGCACTCTATACACGACCACACACCACCACAACCATTACATGGAGATAGTGGACTGACGGATACACCTGCGCTCTATACACAAGACCACACAGCACCACAACCATTACATGGAGATAGTGGACTGACGGATACACCTGCACTCTATACACAAGACCACACACCACCACAACCATTACATGGAGATAGTGGACTGACAGATACACCTGCACCCTATACACAAGACCAAACACCACCACAACCATTACATGGAGATAGTGGACTGACGGATACACCTGCGCTCTATACACGACCACACACCACCACAACCATTACATGGAGATAGTGGACTGACGGATACACCTGCGCTCTATACACAAGACCACACACCACCACAACCATTACATGGAGATAGTGGACTGACGGATACACCTGCACTCTATACACAAGACCACACACCACCACAACCATTACATGGAGATAGTGGACTGACGGATACACCTGCGCTCTATACACAAGACCACACACCACCACAACCATTACATGGAGATAGTGGACTGACGGATACACCTGCACTCTATACACAAGACCACACACCACCACAACCATTACATGGAGATGGTGGACTGATGGATACACCTGCACTCTATACACAAGACCACACACCACCACAACCATTACATGGAGATAGTGGACTGACGGATACACCTGCACTCTATACACACGACCACACACCACCACAACCATTACATGGAGATAGTGGACTGACGGATACACCTGCACTCTATACACGACCACACACCACCACAACCATTACATGGAGATGGTGGACTGACGGATACACCTCCACTCTATACACGACCACACACCACCACAACCATTACATGGAGATGGTGGACTGATGGATACACCTGCGCTCTATACACAAGACCACACACCAACACAACCATTACATTGAGATGGTGGACTGACGGATACACCTGCGCTCTATACACGACCACACACCACCACAACCATTACATGGAGATAGTGGGACTAACAAGACCACACACCACCACAACCTTACATGGAGATCTATACACAAGACCACACAGACCACACCACAACCATTACATGGAGATGGTGGACTGACGGATACACCTACACTCTATACACAAGACCACACACCACCACAACCATTACATGGAGATAGTGGACTGACGGATACACCTGCACTCTATACACAAGACCACACACCACCACAACCATTACATGGAGATAGTGGACTGACGGATACACCTGCACTCTATACACAAGACCACACACCACCACAACCATTACATGGAGATGGTGGACTGACGGATACACCTGCGCTCTATACACAAGACCACACACCACCACAACCATTACATGGAGATAGTGGACTGACGGATACACCTGCGCTCTATACACAAGACCACACACCACCACAACCATTACATGGAGATGGTGGACTGACGGATACACCTACACTCTATACACAAGACCACACACCACCACAACCATTACATGGAGATAGTGGACTGACGGATACACCTACACTCTATACACAAGACCACACACCACCACAACCATTACATGGAGATGGGTGGACTGACCACACACCACCACAACCACGGATACACCTGCACTCTATACACAGGACCACACACCACCACAACCATTACATGGAGATGGTGGACTGACGGATACACCTGCGCTCTATACACAGGACCACACACCACCACAACCATTACATGGAGATAGTGGACTGACGGATACACCTGCACTAGGAGATCTGCTGATATCTGAATTTGCCTTATTTGTTGTGTTGACAGACTTCGTGGCCTTGCATCAACCCAAAGAAGAAGGCCAAGAAGAAGAACTACACCAACTCTGGCATCGTGATGCTGTCATCCATACGGGTGAGACACTGTAGGCATTAGGGGTGGGTGATAATACCAGTTAACCAGTATGTTGCAATTCGAACTTCATAATACGATATATTGCAATACACTTTTCGCGAACCGATTTACCCGATACGATCGGCACTTTCTGTGGCCTTGATTGGTAATTTTCATGATGTAGTCAAAAATGCAGTTAACATTTGTATATCTTATATATTATTATACATTAATAGTTTTGAGAATTTGAGAATAGTTTATTTGTCATATAATTGCATTTACGGGACTTTTAAACCATATAAATATAAAAAATAGATTGGTACTGGCACTTGTTGTAGGGATAAACAATTTGGAAACATTTTCAATTGGTCTCTTGTACAATCACATCTTAGTCCTGATAGTGGCCAGTGGCATTGTTTCAAAAGAAGGGAAACAGTAATTTCATTACCTTGAACAGATAAACAGTCAATATATGTAAACAGACACCGGCACAGTAGTCAGGAATTGCATTGATATCAATGATGACTTGTAGGATTGATTCCATCTCCTGGTTGATGGTCTATCTCGCAGACCTGGTTGATAGTATGTTATATCAGACTGTGCTTTGACATACATTATATCATTTACTGTTTTTCTGATTTATGATCCGATTCCATGAAGAGATCTTAGGGATAAGTTGATCATTACTCCCTTTCTTTAACACTTATTTAAAATGGTCTGAGATCAGTTTCTGGAGTGAGTGAGTGAGTTGGGTTTTACGCCGCTTTAGCAATATTCCAGCAATATCACGGCAAGGGATGCCAGAAATCGGTTTTACTTATTTTACCCATTTGGGAATCAAACCCGGGTCTTCAGTGTGACGAGCAAACACTTTAACCACTAGGCTACACCAGTGCCCCTGCTCTCAGAAACATGCCCAGACTTGAATATTTACACGCAGCCATCTTAATGCTAGGAATATATCACAATGCAGCATAAAACAGCCAAGAAAACAAGACAATATTTAATTCATTCCTGAGAAGTGATCTGATGCTGAACACCAATGAGAACCAGTTAAACAAGAGTAAGATATTTTCAAGTGTGCTGTGTAACGCTGGTGATATATTTGTATACTTGTCTTTAGATACTGATTGATTTCTCCTTTCTGGACTTCATCATGGGCGGCACACAGATCAACCTGACAGTAAGTAGGTCTCCAGTCAACACTCACTACTCTTGTGTTGAAGGGGACAGATCAACCTGACAGTAAGTAGGTCTACAGTCAACACTCACTACTCTTGTGTTGAAGGGGACAGATCAACCTGACAGTAAGTAGGTCTCCAGTCACCACTCACTACTCTTGTGTTGAAGGGGACAGATCAACCTGACAGTAAGTAGGTCTACAGTCAACACTCACTACTCTTGTGTTGAAGGGGACAGATCAACCTGACAGTAAGTAGGTCTCCAGTCAACACTCACTACTCTTGTGTTGAAGGGGACAGATCAACCTGACAGTAAGTAGGTCTCCAGTCAACACTCACTACTCTTGTGTTGAAGGGGACAGATCAACCTGACAGTAAGTAGGTCTACAGTCAACACTCACTACTCTTGTGTTGAAGGGGACAGATCAACCTGACAGTAAGTAGGTCTCCAGTCAACACTCACTACTCTTGTGTTGAAGGGGACAGATCAACCTGACAGTAAGTAGGTCTCCAGTCACCACTCACTACTCTTGTGTTGAAGGGGACAGATCAACCTGACAGTAAGTAGGTCTCCAGTCAACACTCACTAATCTAGTGCTAAAGGGTTCGTTGTCGGCACAGGTACTTCAGATATGTACCCCAGGTACGTTTCGGTTTACAGAAGTGTACCCAAAATCAATGTCAAGATACAGAAACGTACATCTAAACAGAGAACGAGCCCTTCTGCAACCCAAAACTGAAACCGTTTGTAGTTGTTCTCTTTCAATTGATTGTGAGTGGTGTTATGCATCGCGAAATATCCTTCACTATGTATGATCATTTTGTATATAATGGAATCAACAGTATGACAGTTGTGATCAACGAAAAGGCACACTGTGGAATGGGCTCCTCACATTTCTGTATTCTGATTTTGTTTAGGATATGTTTCTGTACACAGAAACGTACCTGGGGTACACATCTGTAGGACCCATGCTGACAATGACCTGTTCAGCGGGACTTACTGTCTGCTCAAGGTTCAGAATCGGATAGATTGTTCACCTAGACTGAAACAGATGCAGGGAGATACAAATATATAAGTATTCAAATTAACATTTCATTTGTGACCAACTCATGTTATTCCGGGGCAAGCTGAATAGCCACTCCTACCCCTCTGGAAGTATTTCATATGAACATCAGAACTACTTTAAACCAGAGGAACGGTAACTCCATCCCTGTTTGATTCCAATGGTACATACTATCATCCAAGCACTCACGCATTGTATTGCTGTTTTGGTTTTTATATATTTATTGTAAAGAATTAAATCTCTTTGATACAACTAAAAGAAGGAGAAAAACATATTTGTTAAAGACATATTCTAATGTAATTATTACTAGCTGTTCACCTTATATTTCCAATTATGTTAATTTTCTAAATAGGGTTTAATAATCACAAATGGGAATTGTTTTTTTTTTAATATACAAATAAAATAATCTGTTTTCATCTACATCAAATCCCAAAGCAGATATTCAAAAATGACTTTAAAATATTTCTCAAACTGAAGATTCGTGTAACCTTGCTGTCATACCCCTGGTGGAATTTTAAATGAATTCACTGAAAAAATATGAATGACTCAAATAAAAGTCCGACTGAAATATCCTCAGAGATGTGAAATATGAGCCAAATGTTAAAGATGAAAGTTGATTAGTTGCATACAGACATGATATTATTGTTTTGAAACTCATTGCGATTTTTAATTGTATTTCCTACAAATGTTGGAATCTCACGTACAGTCTCCAAAACAAGCCTGCAAGATCGTCAGAAATACACTCAGTTGCACCAGTGAGAGCCGTTATGTCAACAAACGCACGTTCGTGTTTTTTAATCTCTCAGCGTCAATCCCATGATTCTTATCAAAAAACTTCACATTAGACCCTACAATTCGGTTAGTTACGTTCTTAGTACTTTCAATATCACGATATATATTTTTCATGCTTTTTTAAACTATAAAATTATGCCATAAACAATTTAAGTAGTCGGGATTATATTTATCAAAGCACCGCCACCATTACACGCGTTCTGATTGGTTTGTCATATTTTCGCACATAACAAGCATCGAGACGGGGACAAGTCTTCTTGGAGGTTTACGGAAAGGGGCGAGTGGTGACGAATGATTAACATTTATGACCCAGGCTAGAATATATACTGAGAGAAACAAATAAAGGATCTCAGGAAAATTCAAGAGTTCACGATTTTAAAATTTTCCTCACCAGCTTTGAATAGCGCGCTGTGGTATGAAAACTGGAAAATAGTAAAGTAATGCTTGAATTTTCCTGTGATTCTTTATTTTTTTTCTCAGGATATATTTGCTATGGAAATTGATGGCTGGCTGTATGTGAATTCGACTGGTGACAAAACATATCTTGGTTAAACGTACCCTACTGCTTAGGCACATAAGCATCATGTGCAGCGATGACAGGTTGGTTTGTAAGTCTTGAAGTTCATACAGCAGCGTGATTTGTTTGTGGATATTGTCTGTGTTCCAATACCTGGTCTTCTATATAGGTGGGCGTGGACTTCACGGCGTCAAATGGTGACCCTCGTCAGCCAAACTCACTCCACTACTTCAACCAGCACCAGCCAACAGAGTATGCACAGGCCATCCAAGCTGTGGGCAACGTGGTGCAGGACTACGACAGGTACCCTGCTACGTTTACCCTTTCTTGTACTGTCTGTTTGACTGGTTTTATCAATCTGTGATTCTGTGTTAGAATTTGAACCATTATTTTTTTCGTAATAGACTGAATGGAATGGTCTGGCTCGGTCAAGTGGTTGATTCGTCTGTCATCTCAGGGTGGTGGGGTAGCCTAGTGGTTAAAGCGTTGGCTCGTCATGCCGAAGACCCGGGTTCGAATCCCTACATGGGTACAATGTGTGAAGCCCATTTCTGGTGTCCCCCGCCATGATGTTGCTGGAATATTGCTAAAAGCGGCGTAAAACCAAACTCAGTCAGTCAGGCAGTTGTCTGTCATCATGTCCATGCTGAGTGTAACTTTGGTCATAATATCAATCACTGGTTTTTCTGATGAGACAATTAAACTTCAGTGCTAACGTGGATAGATGTTGCTTAACACTGATCACAAACAATTAACTGAGAATAAAGAATATTGAAAATATTTTCATCTGCTTGTATTCATTCAACCACTAAATTGTCTGGTCCAGTTTAAACAAGTTACAAGCTGTGGTCATGACTGGATTAAACGCCAGTAGTTTTGGTTTTAATGGCATTGTTTCACCAATAGTGACTCCAGGCAGGGGAGGTAAATGCCTTCCTTGTCGTCATGGTTATCTAGCCCCTTCCTTGTCGTCATGGTTATCTAGGCTGGATGAAAAAGGGAATCAGATGGTCAAAGTGGATAGACAAGTTTCATGGTATCATCATATCCAAGATGATGACTTGTGAAAGGTAACACTGTTTTAACACGTCTGGTTGCCATGGGAATGAAAACCTACATGTCAAGGTCACTTTTAGTCACTATCTCTGATAGTGCATTACCATGTTTTTGTTTTGTGTAGTTTTAGTATTGTCTGATGTTCTTCTTTCAGTGACAAACTGTTTCCTGCTCTGGGGTTCGGGGCCCAGATTCCTCCCAACATGGAGGTGTCCTTTGAGTTTGCCATGAACTTCAATGCCCAAAATCCATTTTGCGCAGGTTGGAATGAATAAATTGCCGATCAATTTGTAAATAAGTTCAGGGCTCTGTCTGGTATTCCTCCTTCCAATTCATAAAGTGTCTTGTTGGGACTCCATACGTTTTGTACCATGCATTGTAAAGATCAGCTTGTGACCAAACTTTGCAGATGCATCATAATTCCCAGTACAGTGTGTTGTGTTCTGAGTTAGGACAACTTTATAAATACCGGCTGCAAAGAGTTCTGAGATTTTTCATATTTTCCACAAAAGAATGTCTTTTAAGTTGGAGAACATACTGTTTGCGCGTGTGGGGATGTGATGATTTATTCACAGGCTTGTGTTTCCTTCTCTTTACCATGCTACATGATGTGTATCTTGAAATCCATATATCTGACATGAGACTTTAGCAGACAGAATGATGAATGTCCTGTTGCCATGGTTGCAGGGATCCCTGGGGTGTTACAAGCGTACTACAACTGTGTGCAGAATGTGAGGCTGTACGGTCCAACCAACGCTGCTCCCATCATCAACCACATCGCCAGGTTTGCAGCCTCCGCTCAGCAGGAGGAGCCCAGCAAGGGAGCCTCTGTAAGTCACTGCTTTACTCTGTTATGGGAGGCGGTGGGGTATCCTAATGGTTAAAGCGTTGGCTCGTCACGCCGAAGACCCGGGTTCGACTCCCCACATGGGTACAATGTGTGAAGCCCATTTCTGGTGTCCCCCGCCGTGATGTTGCTGGAATATTGCTAAAAGCGGCGTAAAAACCAAACTCAGTCAGTCAGTCAGTACTCTGCTATGAAGCCCACTATAGTCTGTTTGCAGTGAAAACGTACCGATGAATTTCACTTTAAACAAAAAGGTATATCAAATAAAGTGAAATTAATATTGCGAATCGTCACAA
Source organism: Haliotis rubra (assembly GCF_003918875.1). Classification (NCBI taxonomy): domain Eukaryota; kingdom Metazoa; phylum Mollusca; class Gastropoda; order Lepetellida; family Haliotidae; genus Haliotis; species Haliotis rubra. The sequence goes on from NW_025765656.1 coordinate 46,284, forward strand.
TTTTACCTTGCCAATTGAACATTTAAATCTCAGAATTTTATTCATCTTAAGATAAAAGTTGTTTAACAAATGATCATGCAATGAAATCGCTATTTTTGGTTTGCATTACAAAGGGGGTAAGAGCAGTAGTTGGAACAGAGAAACAAATGCACGTGCGGTTCGTTTTGAGTGTTAACTTAGACCAACTCTACTTGTTCTCGGTGTTTTATTTGATGTGCATACCCCCTTGTTAGACAAACCAATAATAGCGATTTGAAACTATGATTGTTTGTTAAACAACTTTTATCCTAAGTTGAATAAAATTCTGAGATTTTAATGTTCATTTGGCAAGGTAAAATTATGAGGTTTCGCAATCATAATTCCACTTTATTCAATTTACGTTTTTAGAAAAATTAAAATTATGAGGTACGTTTTCACTGCAAACAGACTATAAGTGTGGACTTAAATACTTTTGATAGTGTGTTTGAACTTACAGAATGCAACTAATGTGGGGCTCCTATCATAAAACATACTCACTCACAACATCCTGATGGTGGACACGTTGGTTGATATTTCCCATAATCCACCATCTCTGTGTTTGCCAGGCCTACTACATCCTGCTGCTGCTGACCGATGGCGAGATCACTGACATGGACAGGACAACAGAGGCAGTGGTCAATGCCTCCAGCCTCCCTATGTCCATCATCATCATTGGCGTAGGCGGGGCCAATTTTGACGCCATGAACTTCCTGGATGGGGATGACGGCGTACTGAAGACGCGGTCGGGTCAGAAAGCGCGTAGGGACATAGTTCAGTTTGTGGCATATAGGGACTTCAAGAAAGTAAGTGAAATGGTGTGTCTTCTAACCTTTTATTTTCTTTCTTGTTTCAATTCCTGTCTTATCTTGCAGCATGGTTGTTTCTAACCGAATGTTTTTCTTTACTTTCATAATAAATGTAATACTTACATGTTGTCCTATGCATGGCAACCGCCTCTTTGGTCCAGTGGATAGACTTTCTCGGAAGATGGAAGGATGGTGGTTTGGTACTTTGTGTGACCCTTCCTGGTGCTCAACATATGGGATAAGACAAGGACTATCAGCTCGGAGTCAGGATATGTGTCTGGTTCCCATGTCTGGGTTCGGTAACCATGTCAACTGTGACATGATATTTCAGTGGCTAGCTGTGTAAATCCTCTGGTTCCCATGTCTGGGTTAGGTAACCATGTCAACTGTGACATGATATTTCAGTGGCTAGCTGTGTAAATCCTCTGGTTCCCATGTCTGGGTTCGGTAACCATGTCAACTGTGACATGATATTTCAGTGGCTAGCTGTGTAAATCCTCTGGTTCCCATGTCTGGGTTCGGTAACCATGTCAACTGTGACATGATATTTCAGTGGCTAGCTGTGTAAATCCTCTGGTTCCCATGTCTGGGTTAGGTAACCATGTTAACTGTGACATGATATTTCAGTGGCTAGCTGTGTAAATCCTCTGGTTCCCATGTCTGGGTTCGGTAACCATGTTAACTGTGACATGATATTTCAGTGGCTAGCTGTGTAAATCCTCTGGTTCCCATGTCTGGGTTAGGTAACCATGTCAACTGTGACATGATATTTCAGTGGCTAGCTGTGTAAATCCTCTGGTTCCCATGTCTGGGTTAGGTAACCATGTCAACTGTGACATGATATTTCAGTGGCTAGCTGTGTAAATCCTCTGGTTCCCATGTCTGGGTTAGGTAACCATGTTAACTGTGACATGATATTTCAGTGGCTAGCTGTGTAAATCCTCTGGTTCCCATGTCTGGGTTCGGTAACCATGTCAACTGTGACATGATATTTCAGTGGCTAGCTGTGTAAATCCTCTGGTTCCCATGTCTGGGTTCGGTAACCATGTCAACTGTGACATGATATTTCAGTGGCTAGCTGTGTAAATCCTCTGGTTCCCATGTCTGGGTTCGGTAACCATGTCAACTGTGACATGATATTTCAGTGGCTAGCTGTGTAAATCCTCTGGTTCCCATGTCTGGGTTAGGTAACCATGTTAACTGTGACATGATATTTCAGTGGCTAGCTGTGTAAATCCTCTGGTTCCCATGTCTGGGTTGGTAACCATGTCAACTGTGACATGATATTTCAGTGGCTAGCTGTGTAAATCCTCTGGTTCCCATGTCTGGGTTGGTAACCATGTCAACTGTGACATGATATTTCAGTGGCTAGCTGTGTAAATCCTCTGGTTCCCATGTCTGGGTTAGGTAACCATGTTAACTGTGACATGATATTTCAGTGGCTAGCTGTGTAAATCCTCTGGTTCCCATGTCTGGGTTCGGTAACCATGTCAACTGTGACATGATATTTCAGTGGCTAGCTGTGTAAATCCTCTGGTTCCCATGTCTGGGTTCGGTAACCATGTTAACTGTGACATGATATTTCAGTGGCTAGCTGTGTAAATCCTCTGGTTCCCATGTCTGGGTTCGGTAACCATGTCAACTGTGACATGATATTTTAGTGGCTAGCTGTGTAAATCCATTTGTCCAGCCGAGGACGAGCAGCCTCCCACACAAACATGTTGCTATCTTCACGAATCTTGAATGAGTTGGTTGGTTTGTTATTTTGTTGTTCAACTCCGCAATCAGCAATATTCCAGCTATATGGTGACGGTCTGTAAATTATCGAGTCTGGACCAGACAATCCAATGATCAACAGCATGAGTGAGTGAGTATAGTTTTACGCCGCACTCATCAATATCCCAGCTATATGGCATCGATCTGCGGAATTGGGAACCAATGACATGTGTCAACCAAGTCAGCAAGCCTGACCACCCGATCCCGTTAGTCGCCTTTTACGACAAGCATAGTCGCCTTTAATGACAAGAATCTGTTGCTGAAGACCTATTCTACCCCGGATCTTCACGGGTCAATCAACAGCATGAGCATCAATCTACACATGAATAAGACTATAACCCCAATTCATAACATCTCTTCATGGCACTATGCAACATTTGCTAAAATTGTTTGTTTGTTTTTTAAGAAAAATTACCTGAAAACTTACCTGATTTTTCACAATTTTTCAAGTTGTCTTACACAGAAGTTCATTTAAACAGTTGTATTACAGTTCACCAAGTTAATACTTACCAGTTGTGACCTTTACCTTGATAGTTTTAAACAAGGCCAGAAAGACAGTCTTGGTATTGAATGTTAGCTATTTTTCATATATTCGATACTTCAACTAAACCATGGCTACTTGGAGATGGCTGTATGTGTTTCACAAGTCAAGTGTTGTTGGCCTGTTTTTTCACTAATGGATCTAATTCACAGGCCTCGGCTGAGGAGCTGGCTCGCAACGTGTTGGCGGAGGTACCACGGCAGGTCACTGGTTACTACAAAATGAGGAACATCCAGCCTCGACCTAGAGCTCCAGCAGCAGCGCCACCTACTTCCTGATCAGAAACACACAGAGTTATCTCCCATCTTTGATGGTGCCAGTTCAGTTTTTAGTACATATGAAAAACTAACTATAATTACATGAAGTATCTAGTCTGTTTGCTTGATATGTAATGATATAGCTAGTGGTTTTATTGTAGGGCTAAGGCTGTAGCAGACAAGTAATCTGAGTGTATTTAGTTTGTTAACCAGTTGCAGTTTCAATTAGGTATAGGGTCTATATATGGGCATGCAAAAGACTTTCTAACAAAACCCAAAAAATAGATATTTTCATTCTTTGCCTAGCAATGCATACATAATTCTTCTTTAGTTTGTGTTTTAGCAATTGATGACATATATGCTAGTTTGTTGTTGAACTGTTTCCATATTATTGTGACTTGTTTCACTTTCTGCAATCCTTCTTAAAATCTCATAGAAACAGTCATAGGCAGCTTTTAGAGAAATGCTTGTTTCTGTTCGTTTGCTTGTGTGCTCATGATGATGATGATGATGAATGTATGTCTGAAAATGTATTTGAGAACCACTGCTTGTACTTTTTGATAACGAGACATACTGAATCTATATATTTGTTAAGTTTCCATATGCAATATGCTTCTTTACATATGTAATGTTATTTTTTCCTATTCGCTCCAATATATGCATGTTTTGTTATGATGGTGTATATGTATACAATATTTATGTTATTAAAAGTTATGATGGTTTGAGTTGACAAGCCCTGCAGTGATGATGTTTGTTCGAAACAGGTGATGCAATGCTCGCTCGCTCGCTCACTCACTCACTCACTCACTCACTCACTCACTCACTCACTCACTCACTCACTCACTCACTCCTGTTTTGTTTCTGTTTACATTGTTTAAATCATGAATTTAATGCACATGACTTTCACATATTTAGTGCACGTAGACTGCCATTTATTGTAACAATCAGGGTAGCTGGACATGAGTTGAATATTCTAATCTAATCAGGGATGGGCATGAAGCGTGAATAGTATTTCCTGGTAAATATATTGATGTTATGTGTGTGGTTTCCATGACGACAATCTACTTTTGAAATATGGGTCCTATTGGGGTGTTAGATGCAGTAGTCTAGTGGGTAGGGTGTTGACTGATCACACATAGCACCTGGGTTTGATTCTGTGTGAAGCATTACCTTGTGTCACTAACACTGCTCCCAGTGTGTAAGAAGAAACAAAACTGGGTGATGGAGCGTCATGGAAGATTAGATAATCACTAGGGGATATTAACACACAAACAATGGTCAAGAATGTCAGTGTCATGATAAGTAGAAGGACACAGTGTCAGATCAGACATGTCTGAACCAAACATGTGTTGGAACCCAAACATGTCTGAACCAAACATGTCTGAACCAAACATGTGTTGGAGGTTATTTGACTTGAGCTTCTGGTGTCTACTCAAGCAAAGAGACTTGAGACTTGAGCTTCTGTCTGTCAGTGGTGAATGTGAGCAGGTACGATGAGATTATACTGTGACACGTAACTTTCTCTAGCAGCTCCCCAGGAAGCTTAAAATAAATGAGTGCAGGCTGATCCATTGACTGGGTTAATCAGTGTAATGCTTCGAGAATACGTTTGTGTGGAGTTATTTGCTTTACAAGTGGACTTTTGTAACATATGTTATATTTGGGATTACACTTTCTTAGTAAAGTACAGATTCTAGTACTTTTGTTGGGTTGAGTCCCATCCGGGATAAGAACCCACACCCTCAGAGTCAGACACCTAATCGCGAGCACACAAAGTCAGCCGCCTAAGTCGCTCAGCGACCATAACTATGACCAAAAGTACTAAAATCTGTACTTTCCTAAGAAAGTGTAATCCCAAATATAACATATGTTATATTTGACCACTTTCTAAATGGCATTGTGTAATCGAACTTTTGTTATTATCATAATTATTTTGATGATGATTATTATTATTCACTTCTATAAATGTCCCTTTATGATGTCACATGATCCCATTACTGTTTGCTGTTTTTTTTTAATCAGTGTTATATGATATGTTTGTTAAGGAATCATGGACATTACAATAATTACAATATCAATGTTAATAATCATCAGATAAAGTTATCTTCTGAAGTTTTAATATAGATAGAATAATTTTGATCTGAAAACAGACTGCTGATCATTTCTAGTTATTGGCAGCATGTCATGGTAAGTGTGTGTGGTAAATGTCAGTCATTCTATGTTAAATGAACTGGGCTGAGTGTTTGCTTGTGCCTTAACATTGTACAAAACCTTAGGTCAATTTATCCTGTAATAACCTTCAGCTGTGATAAACACATAGGTAAATATATTATATTTTATTGAAGTATTGAACAGTTACTGTCTGCAAAGTGATGTGGTGTTGAGTGACCTTCATCCAGTCACCTACTGCTGCAGTGGTGGAGAGCATGGGCTCTGTGAGATTACCGTATATTTCAATCTCCTGTTTCATATAGGATCATGTCATTAGGTATGTTATGTCATGTTTTAGAGGCCAGTTGATCATCCATAAAGTCTTGTCATCTCGATACTACCATCTTCTAGAATGCCACTCAAACATATCATTTTGTTGTGAAATTGCGGGTTCAGATGATGTTTGTAACACTCATTATTCCAAACCTAGCTAGGCTACCTCTGTTCCCAGCTCTGTTCATTGAAGTAATGGACAAACAAAATTTATCAGGGTATAGTACCAGGGTATAGTACCTTTATTAATTCATATCATGCTGTCATAGTGTTTTTTCCATCTCTAGTTAGCCTCCTGTTTTTCTCTTGGTAACCATTCAAACACACTGTTTAAAACTGTATTTCCCATAGTTTGAACAGTTTTTTACTACCGTCAAGCATTCTTCCTCCCTTAAGACCATTAGGGAAGAGTCCTTCAGTCTCACATGGATATTTTAACAGTGTTGTGTTTGGCCTAGTATTGTCTAGCATTCCTCCTCTCAGAGACTAATAGAACAGTCTTGGCTTTGTCCTATCTCAGTCTTTCATGGAGCTGTCTTTGGTAAAAAACAGTCTGTGGTTCAGATGAGAAATTCTCCATCACACTGTTACTGCATGAAGAAGCAGATACAACAATCCCCATTGGATCTGTGGAGCCAAATTTTACAGTCTTTTTCATCCGGTTTCGAAGTAGTCTACAAATAAAAAACAGCAACGGGAATAGATTGTCCAAAGATAATGAATCTACTCAGCAGTTGTCAGTAGATAATGGTTTGAATAGATCATGTGCCTTGAACAGATCATCAGTAGAGACTAACAGATTGTCAGCAGATTTTGTGTCTATTTAACAGATTGTCAGTCGTTACTGTGACTATGTCGTTGCAATATTGTTGGCTGTGGTTCCCATGACGACAGTGGTCAGACTGGTCTTACAGTTGTAAGGCTTCAGTGCAGTTTTTGTTTACATCACAGAAATAAACAAATCCATTTCTTGGGGGTTTTAGGGGACGCTCACGGTGAAATGCTCACTCTTCTTCCTCACATAGAATATCAAAGCCACCATTTTGGTTTCTCTACGATTGATTTTAGCGATCCTACGTTGGTCATGAGCAACTTAGACTTTGGATCTTAACTTTACGATTGACTTGGGTAAGACTGGTTAGTGGGACGGTATGCCGATCTTAACGTCACGCTAAGATTGGAATTTTATGGGTTTACGATTGGCGTAGGGCTAAGATCGGTTAGTGGAACGGCACCCAGTCCCATAGCAGATTAAATATTGTCCGTAGACTGTCAGTAGATCTTTGTTGTTCGGTGTCCTGTGACAACAGTATGTATGACATGAAGGAAAATCATTTACATAATAAGTATCTAATCTCACTGAAGCAATTTTGCTATATGCTTAAAACACTTATATCTTATAGAAATCTCTATTTTGCATGAAATTAATATACACAATTTTATATTATGTTTACTTTAGTAAATACAACTGTCATGGTAACAAGACGTGTGTTTGTTTTCATTGTCTGTATCTGAGATGCTTTTATCACAAACATTATCACAAGAGCAGCAACTAATTGTATAAACGCTGGATATTGTGTCCGGAGCATCCACTCCAAGGTTGGGTGAAAATCCCCTTCGATGAGACACCATGCTGCAGTCGTGACCAAACCGGGTTAGATTGAACCTTCAGTAACCCATGCTTGTCTAACGGGATCGGGTGGTCAGGCTCGCTGGCTTGGTTGACACGTCATCGGTTCCCAATTGCGCAGATCTATGCTCATGCTGTTGATAACTGGATTGTCTGGTCCAGATATGATTATTTACAGACCGCCGCCATATAGCTGGAATATTGCTGAGTGCGGCGTAAAACTAAACTCACTCACTCAGTCAGTCGTGACCAGTGTATATGTATATTTATATATCGATATGACGGTGAGTATCAATACTCAACAATCTTGACCAGACAAACCAGTGATTGATATAATGAGCAGTGGTGACAACAATGTACCAACTGACTGATTGTGACCACCAGATTAAATAAGCTGCCTCTTCGGACAATCTTATATTGCGGAGGACTAATAAAAAAAAACGAGAAACAAATCTTTCAGCATCTGGTCCTTGGTTGTACAAACCATTGGTTTAGTGTAGGAATTTAACAAGGTGGAGAATAGGTGTGTCAGAGGAACAATCCAACTCCATCCTCCCTGTAAAGTGATTTATGATCGAGTATGGCGACAGGGTCCATTGTTTTAACAACTTAATATGCCTGAAGCCGATCTGGATTGTGTTTCATTATTGATTATTGTGGAAGGATGCAGATAGCATCTGTGTTGTATATTCCGACCTCATGATACCAGTGAAGCTCCAGGTTAGAATTTGTCTTCAGCAACACATGCTTGTTATTAAGAGGCGACTAACGAGATCGGGTGGTCAGGGTCGCTTATTTGGTGTCATATCCAAAATGCGTAGATCGATGCTCACGATGTCCATCGCTGGATTGTCTGGTCCATGTTCCATTATTCACAAATCGCCACCATATCCCTGGAAAATTGCTGTCTCGCAGCATTAAACAGCTCACAAAGAATCAAAACAATCGTTAACATGATATATTATTTAAAATGAAAACAATGAAATCTTCCTATTATTATAAGAAATGCTAAAAGCAGTGTTTATGTAAGCCTCCGACAGTTCGTACGACCAGTTCCTCCACATCTTACTTAATGGGCATGAAGCCGACGATGCGGATTCTTAGTTTCGATTTTTATGAAAAAGCAGAAAGCGTTTGTGTTGTGTAACATGCTACAAATCATTCACATGATGACAACCCCTTTCTAGAATGTCAAGAAATGTATTTTAGAAGCAGTCGGTAGCATCACATGGCATTATATACTACCCATCAAAAGTTTAGACTCACTTAAAGCACTCACTATATGTTATGTATATATGTATGGTTACATCGAAGATGAATGTCTCCACTAACTTGGGGGAACCAACTGCAAACCTTATGCAGATGAATTGCACGAGGATCATGCATCAAATTGCTGTAAAGCATGTGCAAATATCATGCATGTGAACAGCTGCGTTTTGGTGTGAAGTTTTGTTACGTATTCGTCAATTTTCACTGAGTTTCATCATTTATTGAACCCATGACAATAATCTTTTCAACGTTACAATTGGTTTTACAATACATCAGTTCATGTGTAAACAGTAACTTTAACAGTATGGAAAGTTTTGCAAAATTTGTTTTAGAACAGTTGACTTAAGTAAATGGCTACATTTACACCAGTGAGTCTAAACTTTTGATGGGAAGTATACCTGTATGGAACCCAACCTAACAAAGGTACTAGAATCTGTACTTTACTGAGAAAGTGTAAACCCAGATATGACATGTTACATTTGACCACTTTCTAAATTGCATTGTGTATTCACAGTTGTTTACCGCGTGAGCCTTGTCAGTTTACACTTGTTACAGTAGAACACAAAGTACGTTCACTCTAGACTACCACCTGTCCTACTTCCATTTTTTGTGGTGGCTGAGTGGGTTAAATTCCTCATCAGTCTGAACACAGCAGATATCAGTTACGATCAGTTTAACTCGGTACTCTGAAATGTGAGGGCGACTAGATTTGGATCCAGATGTACCAGTGACTGATGTGGGCAGTGACACACACAGTAGGTATTGGACGACTCTCTACCGACTGATCAGGATCCAGATGTACCAGTGACTGATGTGGGCAGTGACACACACAGTAGGTATTGGACGACGCTCTACCGACTGATCAGGATCCACATGTACCAGTGACTGATGTGGGCAGTGACCCACACAGTAGGTATTGGACGACGCTCTACCGACTGATCAGGATCCAGATGTACCAGTGACTGATGTGGGCAGTGACCCACACAGTAGGTATTGGACGACGCTCTACCGACTGATCAGGATCCAGATGTACCAGTGACTGATGTGGGCAGTGACCCACACAGTAGGTATTGGACGACGCTCTACCGACTGATCAGGATCCAGATGTACCAGTGACTGATGTGGGCAGTGACCACACAGTAGGTATTGGACGACCCTCTACCGACTGATCAGGATCCAGATGTACCAGTGACTGATGTGGGCAGTGACCCACACAGTAGGTATTGGACGACGCTCTACCGACTGATCAGGATCCAGATGTACCAGTGACTGATGTGGGCAGTGACCACACAGTAGGTATTGGACGACGCTCTACCGACTGATCAGGATCCAGATGTACCAGTGACTGATGTGGGCAGTGACCCACACAGTAGGTATTGGACGACGCTCTACCGACTGATCAGGATCCAGATGTACCAGTGACTGATGTGGGCAGTGACCCACACAGTAGGTATTGGACGACCCTCTACCGACTGATCAGGATCCAGATGTACCAGTGACTGATGTGGGCAGTGACCCACACAGTAGGTATTGGACGACGCTCTACCGACTGATCAGGATCCAGATGTACCAGTGACTGATGTGGGCAGTGACCCACACAGTAGGCATTGGACGATGCTCTACCGACTGATCAGGACCAAGATGTACCAGTGACTGATGTGGGCAGTGACCCACACAGTAGGTATTGGACGACGCTCTACCGACTGATCAGGATCCAGATGTACCAGTGACTGATGTGGACAGTGACCCACACAGTAGGTATTGGACGACGCTCTACCGACTGATCAGGATCCAGATGTACCAGTGACTGATGTGGGCAGTGACACACACAGTAGGTATTGGACGACGCTCTACCGACTGATCAGGATCCTGATGTACCAGTGACTGATGTGGGCAGTGACCCACACAGTAGGTATTGGACGACGCTCTATTGACTGATCAGGATCCAGATGTACCAGTGACTGATGTGGGCAGTGACACACACAGTAGGTATTGGACGACGCTCTATTGACTGATCAGGATCCAGATGTACCAGTGACTGATGGGGGCAGTGACCCACACAGTAGGTATTGGACGACGCTCTACCGACTGATCAGGATCCAGATGTACCAGTGACTGATGTGGGCAGTGACCCACACAGTAGGTATTGGACGACGCTCTACCGACTGATCAGGATCCAGATGTACCAGTGACTGATGTGGGCAGTGACCCACACAGTAGGTATTGGACGACGCTCTACCTACTGATTAGGATCATGATTCAATGTTAGGTTGCCGGGACCTAGATATTTTCAAACGAGAAACATACCTTTCATCCTCGTGATCTGAGGAGCAGTCCAACTCCATCCTCCCTGTAAAGGGCATGGCGATGTTTTAACGTCTTCTTTGCCTGAGACCGTCGACATGGATTATGTTCCATTATCAATTATTATGGAGGAAAGTAGAAAGTGTTTGCTCGGTATATTACAACCAACCTGTACCACAAACCATTTCAGTGATGATACCCGTGAAGATCCGGGTTAGAATTGATCTTCAGTAACCCATGCTTGTCGTAAGAGGCGACTAAAGGGGTCGGGTGGTCAGACTCGCTAACTTGGTTGACACATGTCATCGTTTCCAAATGCATGGATCGATGTTCAAAATCACTGGATTGTCTGGTCTAGACTCGATTATTTACAGACCGCTGGAATATTGCTGAGTGCGGCGTTAAAAACAATGTTTTCTAGTTTCAGTTTGCTTTGCTTTGAACATGTGTTTCTCTTGATGATGTTCTTTATTGCCTTTGGAAACTGTGTGAAGTCCCTCCAGCGTTCGGGCTGCAGCATACATGAGAGAGTTAATGTCATGCAAAGAAACGTCCGCATTAACAGTGACAGAATTAATTAGATGTTTATTTGAGCGAACATGAGCCTAGGGAATAGCTACCAATGAGTTGTCGTCAACCAGACAGCTGATTGAACAATTACTGAACATGTCTTTTGTGCGCTGATGTGAGTGCTCATGTCAAAGGCTGTTCATCAATACCTAACTAATCGTACAAGTCAAGGATGCCGGCAAGAAAAAGGCGTAACTGACCTGTAACAAATTAACCTCATTATGTATTTATAAGCGTCAGTGGTTTGTTCCACAGCCGAGATCTTTGCACTACGTCAATGCTTTGAGTTGTGGAAGTGCTGACTCAGCCACATTGTTGAGTGAGTGAGTGAGTTATTATTTAACGTCACATCGGCAATATTTCAGCCATATCGTGACGAAAACACTTGACATTGAAATAGAATATATATAGATAGTGTACAACCTGCCGACAAAGGACAGTAAAGCAACTAAAGTATCACAGATATACATGTAAAACTAGTAATTGAATCTAAAACATTTTAACTATAGGGGACAACACAATATAAAAATAGGCTATAGCAGCCACATTGTTGAGTACATTTCAATTTGGACCCGTGAAGACCCGGGTTAGAATTGTTTTTCAGTAACCATGCTTCTAGAAAGAGGCGACTAACAGGATCGGAAGGTCAGGCTCGCTGGTTGACACATGTCGTATCCCAGTTGCTTAGATCGATGCTCAAGCTGTCGATCACTGGATTGTCCATGCTGTCGATCATTGGATGTCCCAGACGCGATTATTTACACACCACCGCCATATAGCTGGATTATTGCTGAGTGCGGCGTAAAACTGAACTCACTCGTTCTGTGTCCTTTGAAGCAGGTAGTTCAATTAGTCGGGCATCTTGCTGGTCCTGACTACAGAGGTTGATATGGTGGGCACATACTTTAATCTAGAAATATAATGAAGGCTATATCTTCCTTGAGTGGCATTTAGAAGTTGGTGTGCTGAACAACAGGGAAAGTTCTATACATACAACTTCTTTATTATTGATGTAAGCGACTTTTCAGTGCACATGTTAACACCGTTATCGATCAGTTGATGGTGACGGTGTTAGAATCTGCACCGAAACGTCGCTTTCAGTAAAGAATATAAAGAAGTTGTATAGCCATGGAACACAGGGTATATCACCTGTAACGTGTAGAAGTGTGTGAAGGCTATATCACCTGTAACGTATAGAAGTGTGTGAAGGCTATATCACCTGTAACGTATAGAAGTGTGTGAAGGCTATATCACCTGTAACGTGTAGAAGTGTGTGAAGGCTATATCACCTGTAACGTATAGAAGTGTGTGAAGGCTATATCACCTGTAACGTGTAGAAGTGTGTGAAGGCTATATCACCAGTAACGTGTAGAAGTGTGTGAAGGCTATATCACCTGTAACGTAGAAGTGTGTGAAACTGTATCACCTGTAACGTGTAGAAGTGTGAAGGCTATATCACCTGTAACGTGTAGAAGTGTGTGAAGGCTATATCACCTGTAACGTGTAGAAGTGTGTGAAGGCTATATCACCTGTAACGTGTAGAAGTGTGTGAAGGCTATATCACCTGTAACGTGTAGAAGTGTGTGAAGGCTATATCACCTGTAACGTATAGAAGTGTGTGAAGGCTATATCACCTGTAACGTGTAGAAGTGTGTGAAAGCTATATCACCTGTAACGTATAGAAGTGTGTGAAGGCTATATCACCAGTAACGTATAGAAGTATGTGAAAGCTATATCACCTGTAACGTGTAGAAGTGTGTGAAGGCTATATCACCTGTAGCGTATAGAAGTGTGTGAAGGCTATATCAACTGTAACTTATAGAAGTGTGTGAAGGCTATATCACCTGTAACGTGTAGAAGTGTGTGAAGGCTATATCACCTGTAACATGTAGAAGTGTGTGAAGGCTATATCACCTGTAACGTATAGAAGTGTGTGAAGGCTATATCACCTGTAACGTGTAGAAGTGTGTGAAGGCTATATCGCCTGTAACGTATAGAAGTGTGTGAAGGCTATATCACCTGTAACGTGTAGAAGTGTGTGAAGGCTATATCACCTGTAACGTATAGAAGTGTGTGAAGGCTATATCACCTGTAACGTGTAGAAGTGTGTGAAGGCTATATCACCTGTAACGTGTAGAAGTGTGTGAAGGCTATATCACCTGTAACGTGTAGAAGTGTGTGAAGGCTATATCACCTGTAACGTATAGAAGTGTGTGAAGGCTATATCACCTGTAACGTGTAGAAGTGTGTGAAGGCTATATCACCTGTAACATGTAGAAATATGTGAAGGCTATATCACCTGTAACGTATAGAAGTGTGTGAAGGCTATATCACCTGTAACGTGTAGAAATATGTGAAGGCTATATCACCTGTTACGTATAGAAGTGTGTGAAGGCTTTATCAACTGTAGCGTATAGAAGTGTGTGAAGGCTATATCGCCTGTAACGCGTAGAAGTGTGTGAAGGCTATATCACCTGTAACGTGTAGAAATATGTGAAGGCTATATCACCTGTAACGTGTAGAAATATGAGAAGGCTTTATCAACTGTAGCGTATAAAAGTATATGCAGGCTATATCACCTGTAATGTATGGAAGCCTATGAAGGCTATATCGCCTGTAACATGTAGAAGTCGAACGAAAGCACCATGACCTATAACTGCCAAGCGTTTTCTTTAATGCAAACACGAAAGAGTTTTAAAATATGTACGAACTTTTGTGAAGGGCTTTCATCCTGTGACCTTCTCATGGTTCTGGTCCATGTCTAGGTGTTTGATGGATTGATGTACAGGTGACTTGAGTGCTTCTCTTACATGGTTTTCACGCATATTCATAATTAACCAAAAGCATCCTTAGAACTTACTTCAAACGATTCAAACTGTTTCTACTCTGTTCCACGACACAAACTGGCCTAGAGCTTTTGTGTACGTTGCTGAACACAGTGATGTTTCTTGGTCACCCGAAAGGTAAGGTTGTTGAAAACAGAGGTGTCTGTTGTTCAGAGAGAGGTAAGGTTGTTGACAACAGAGGTTTCTGTTGTTGAGAGAAAGGTAAGCTTGTTGAAAACAGAGGTGTCTGTTGTTCAGAGAGAGGTAAGGTTGTTGACAACAGAGGTGTCTGTTGTTGAGAGAAAGGTAAGGTTGTTGAAAACAGAGGTGTCTGTTGTTCAGAGAAAGGTAAGGTTGTTGACAACAGAGGTGTCTGTTGTTCAGACAGAGGTAAGGTTGTTGACAATAGAGGTGTCTGTTGTTCAGAGAAGATAAGCTTGTTGAAAACAGAGGTGTCTGTTGTTCAGAGAGACGTAAGGTTGTTGACAACAGAGGTGTCTGTGGTTCAGAAAAGATAGGCTTGTTGGTCAAAACAGGGGTGTCTGTTGTTCAGTTGTTCAGATAATCTTGTTGAAAACAGGGGTGTCTGTTGTTCAGAAAAAGGTCAGGTTGTTGAAAACAGAGGTGTCTCTTGTTCAGGAAAAGATAAGCTTGTTGAAAACAGGAGTGTCCGTTGTTCAGAAAAAAGTTAGGTTGTTGAAATCAGTGGTGTCCGTTGTTCAGAAAAAGATAAGTTTGTTGAAAACAGGGTGGTCGGTGTTCAGAAAAAGGTAAGGTTGTTGAAAACAGGGGTGTCTGTTGTTCAGAGAAAGGTAATGTTGTTGAAAACAGGGGTGTCTGTTGTTCAGAGAAAGGTAAGGTTGTTGAAAACAGAGGTGTCTGTTGTTCAGAGAGAGGTAAGGTTGTTGTAAACGGGTGTCTGTTGGTCAGAAAGAGGTAAGGTTGTTGACGACAGAGGTGTCTGTTGTTCAGAAAAGATAAGCTTGTTGAAAACAGGGGTGTCTGTTGTTCAGAAAAAAGTAAGGTTGTTGAAAACAGGGGTGTCTGTTGTTCAGAAAAAGATAATCTTGTTGAAAACAGGGGTGTCCGTTGTTCAGAAAAAAGTTAGGTTGTTGAAATCAGGGGTGTCTCTTGTTCAGGAAAAGGTAAAGTTGTTGAAAACAGAGGTGTCTGTTGTTCAGAAAAAAGTTAGGTTGTTGAAATCAGGGGTGTCTGTTGTTCAGAAAAAGGTAAGCTTGTTGAAAACAGGGGTGTCTGTTGTTCAGAGAAAGGTAAGGTTGTTGAAAACGGGTGTCTGTTGTTCAGAAAGAGGTAAGGTTGTTGACAACAGAGGTGTCTGTGGTTCAGAAAAGATAGGCTTGTTGAAAGCAGGGGTGTCTGTTGATCAGAAAAGAGTAAGGTTTTTGAAAACAGGGGTGTCTGTTGTTCAGAAAAAGGTAAGGTTGTTGAAAACAGTCGTGTCCGTTGTTCAGAAAAAGGTTAGGTTGTTGACAACAGAGGTGTCTGTGTTTCAGAAAAGATAAGCTTGTTGAAAACAGGGGTGTCTGTTGTTCAGAAAAAAGTTAAGTTGTTGAAATCAGGGGTGTCTGTTGTTCAGAAACATATAAGCTTGTTGAAAACGGGGTTGTCTTTTGTTCAGAAAAAGGTAAAGATGTTGAAAACAGGGGTGTCTGATGTTCAGAAAAAGATAAGCTTGTTGAAAACAGGGGTGTTTGTTGTTCAGAAAAAGGTAAAGTTGTTGAAAAGAGGGTTGTCCGTTGTTCAGAAAAAAGTTAGGTTGTTGAAATCAGGGGTGTCTGTTGTTCAGAAAAAGGTAAGGTTGTTGAAAACAGGGGTGTCCGTTGTTCAGAAAAAGGTAAGGTTGTTGACAACAGAGGTGTCTGTTGTTCAGAAAAGATAAGCTTGTTGAAAACAGGGGTGTCTGTTGTTCAGAAAAGAGTAAGGTTGTTGAAAACAGGGGTGTCTGTTGTTCAGAAAAAGGTAAGGTTGTTGAAAACAGGGGTGTCCGTTGTTCAGAAAAAGGTAAGGTTGTTGACAACAGAGGTGTCTGTGTTTCAGAAAAGATAAGCTTGTTGAAAACAGGGGTGTCTGTTGTTCAGAAAAAAGTTAAGTTGTTGAAAACAGGGGTGTCTGTTGTTCAGAAAAAAGGTAAGGTTGT
The DNA here is from genome assembly GCF_003918875.1 of Haliotis rubra. NCBI lineage: Eukaryota > Metazoa > Mollusca > Gastropoda > Lepetellida > Haliotidae > Haliotis > Haliotis rubra. Next base: position 62,922 of record NW_025765656.1, read on the forward strand.
TGAAAACAGGGGTGTCTGTTGTTCAGAAAAAGGTAAGGTTGTTGAAAACAGGGGTGTCTGATGTTCAGAAAAAGATAAGCTTGTTGCAAACAGGGGTGTTTGTTGTTCAGAAAAAGGTAAAGTTGTTGAAAAGAGGGTTGTCTGTTGTTCAGAAAAAGGAAAGGTTGTTGAAAACAGGGGTGTCTGTTGTTCAGAAAAAGGTAAGGTTGTTGAAATCAGGGGTGTCTGTTGTTCAGAAAAAGGTAAGGTTGTTGAAATCAGGGGTGTCTGTTGTTCAATAAAAGGCAAAGTCGTTGAAAACAGAGGTGTCTGTTGTTCAGAAAAAGGTAAGGTTGTTGAAATCAGGGGTGTCTGTTGTTCAGAAAAAGATAAGCTTGTTGAAAACAGTGGTGTCTGTTGTTCAATAAAAGGCAAAGTCGTTGAAAACAGAGGTGTCTGTTGTTCAGAAAAAGGTAAGGTTGTTGAAAAAGGGGTGTCTGTTGTTCAGAAAACAGGGGTGTCCGTTGTTCAGAAAAAGGTAAGGTTGTTGAAAACAGAGGTGTCCGTTGTTCAGAAAAAGGTCAAAGTTGTTGAAAACAGAGGTGTCCGTTGTTCAGAAAAAGATAAGCTTGTTGAAAACAGGGGTGTCTGTTGTTCAGAAAAAGGTAAAGGTTGTTGAAAACAGGGGTGTCTGTTGTTCAGAAAAGGTAAGGTTGTTGAAAACAGGGGTGTCTGTTGTTCAGAAAAAGGTAAGGTTGTTGAAAACAGGGGTGTCTGTTGTTCAGAGAAAGGTAAGGTTGTTGAAAACAGGGGTGTCTGTTGTTCAGAAAAGATAGGGGTGTCTGTTGTTTGTTGAAAACAGGGGTGTCTGTTGTTCAGAAAAAGGTAGGTTGTTGACAACAGAGGGGTCTGTGTTTCAGAAAAGATCAGCTTGTTGAAAACGAGGGTGTCCGTTGTTCAGAAAAAAGTTAAGTTGTTGAAATCAGGGGTGTCTGTTGTTCAGAAAAAAGTTAGGTTGTTGAAATCAGGGTTGTCTGTTGTTCAGAAAAAAGTTAGGTTGTTGAAAACAGGAGTGTCCGTTGTTCAGAAAAAAGTTAGGTTGTTGAAATCAGGGGTGTCTGTTGTTCAGAAAAAAGTTAGGTTGTTGAAATCAGGGGTGTCTGTTGTTCAGAAAAAGATAAGCTTGTTGAAAACAGGGGTGTCTGTTGTTCAGAAAAAGTTAAGGTTGTTGAAAACAGGGGTGTCTGTTGTTCAGAAAAAGGCAAAGTTGTTGAAAACAGGGGTGTCTGTTGTTCAGAAAAAGGTAAGGTTGTTGAAAACAGGGGTGTCCGTTGTTCAGAAAAAGATAAGCTTGTTGAAAACAGGGGTGTCTGTTGTTCAGAAAAAGGCAAAGTTGTTGAAAACAGGGGTGTCTGTTGTTCAGAAAAAGGTAAGGTTGTTGAAATCAGGGGTTGTTGTTCAGGAAAAGGTTAGGTTGTTGAAAACAGGGGTCGTATTGTTCAGAAAGAGGTAAGGTTGTTGAAAACAGGGGTCTTTGTTGTTTACAGACACGGTTGTTGAAATCGAGTCTGTTTGTCTACCAAAAAGTGAGATTGTCAAAACCAGGGAAGTCTGAAGGCAAAATGTAGGAATAGTGAACTTAAGGCAAAAGGTAGGATTGTTGAAAACATGGATGTTTGCTCTTCACCCACAAAGTTGGTAAGGACGTTGAAAATAGGGATATCTGTGGTTAACCCACAAAGGTAGGATTGTTGAAACTAAGGCAAAAGGCAAGATTGTTGAAGACAGGGAATTTTCTTGGTCACCCTAAAGAAATTGACAGGTTTGTCTGTTGTTCACCCTAAACAGGTATAACCAGCCGATGTCGATGGGAGTGTACTTTTTGACAACAACTTGTCTGGCGAATTTTCGGGATAAATGGCTTCAAATAGTCTCTATAAACGTCAGATATCAACCATAATATCATGTCCACTCTCTGTCAATTCTGTAGAGTTCAGAAGAGCACCACTTGTTATAGTTTTGCTGAGATTTCACCATGCTTTGCCAATGTGTAAATGATTAATTGCAAGCCATGGGGTTACTTGAAACTGATTCGCCGCAGCAGACGCCCAAGACGACGTTATCGACAGCAGGACAACCACGTCGGAGAACGTTACCTTAGTGGCATGCCACCTGTCACAATCCCTCGTCCAGAAATATGCATTCGACCAACAAATCATGTCATCCTTTACAATCCCTGGCTAAATTGGCTCTATCAACGTGAAGTTGCCAAAATGAGACGAAGGACCCGTGAATTCCGAGTTAGAATTGATCTTCAGTAACCCATACTTGTCGTAAGAGGCGACTAACGGGATCGGGTGGTCACATGTCATCGTATTCAGTTGCGTAGAACTATACTCCTGCTGTTGATCACTGGATTGTCTGGTTTAGACTGGATTATTTACAGACCGCCCGAAATAGTTGGAATACTGCTGAGTGCGGCGTTAAACAACAACCGACTATTGTTTTTGACCAGTATAATTCACAATATGGACTCACTCGCCCCTAACAGTGTAGATATGCTTCTTGAAACCCTCTTGTAGTTTGACTTTTTCTGGGTAATGTTCATTTTTATTATAAATAATGTGTAGACTTTGTTTCCAGCATGCTGTCTCACTGTGCCTTCCTTCTAGCGCTAGGCGTGCTTGGTATGACATCACTCAGTCCAGGTAGGATATTTCATAGACGCAAATTCCCTGCCTTTACGCAAAAGCCTTGAGCCATTGAGTAATTCATAGCATAGCTTATATTACTATATTCTTTTACAATTTTCTCTGTATCGGCAGGCAACTCACCCACTGTCGTCCCACCCAGTACACCTTCTTCCAGTGTTAGGACCTCAAACATTACAGGTAGGATATTTTATAGATGCAAATTGCCTGGCGTCATTGACTAATTCATATCATAGTTTTTATGACTATATTCTTTTACAATTTTCTCTGTATCGGCAGGCGACTCACCCAGTCTCGTCTCACCCAGTACACCTTCATCCAGTGTTAGGACCTCAAACATTACAGGTAGGATATTTTATATATGTAGATGCAAATTGCCTGGCGTCATTGACTAATTCATAGCATAGCTTTTATTGCTATATTCTTTGACAATTTTCTCAGTTTCGGCAGATAATCGATATTCGTCCATTGGCCTTGACGTTTTGAGTTGTAGAAGATGCATATACGCGGTATTATCTAGTTAATAGACGGAAAACCAATAAGATTCGTCCATCTAAAGCATTTACAAAATCATGGCTTGCTCTCTAGTAAGTTCTACATCGAATCGTAACTTGAGGGTTATTTACATGGAACATCGATGTTGTATGAACCATATGACACGTGTCCGATAATGAGGGTTAACCGTTTCATATTCATTTAAATAAGTACGGGATTATCTGACGAAAGGTTCTGTTTGGCGTTTATGATATAAATGGGTATCAATTAGCCGAATGAGAGCACTCACTAAAGTCAATACCACAGGTGCTCGTCAAAAAACCCAAACTCATACTTAAACGCCCTCATCAACTCGCCCAGCACACAAGCATGCACTAACGCACTCAACAACTCGCCTAACACAAACAAGCACCAACGCACTCAACAACACGCCTAACACAAACATGCACTAACGCACTCAACAACTCGCCCAACACAAACATGAACAAACGCACTCAACAACTCGCCTAACACAAACATGCACCAACGCACTCAACAACTCGCCTAACACAAGCATGCACCAACGCACTCAACAACATGCCTAACACAAGCACGCACCAACACACTCACCAACTAGCCTAATTCAAGCATGCACCAACGCACTCAACAACTCGCCTAATTCAAGCATGCACTAACGCACTCAACAACACGCCTAACACAAGCACGTACCAACGCACTCACCAACTCGCCTACCACAAGCATGCACCAACGCACTCAACAACTCGCCTAATTCAAGCATGCACTAACGCACTCAACAACACGCCTAACACAAACATGCACTAACGCACTCACCAAATCGCCTAACACAAACATGCACCAACACACTCACCAACTCGTCTAATTCAAGCATGCACTAACGGACTCACCAACTCGACTAACACAAGCATGCACTAACGCACTCACCAACTCACCTAATTCAAGCATGCACTAACGCACTTAACAACACGCCTAACACAAACATGCACCAACGCACTCACCAACTAGCCTAATTCAAGCATGCACTAACGCACTCACAAACTCGCCTAACACAAACATGCACCAACGCACTCACCAACTAGCCTAATTCAAGCATGCACTAACGCACTGACCAACTCGCTCACACAAGCATGCACTTACGCACTCACCTAACACATGTATGCACTAGCTGACTCACCAACTCGCCTAACACAAGCATGCACTAACACACCCATCAACTCGCCTAACACAAGCATGCACCAACGCACTCACCTTACACAAGCATGCACTAACTGACTTACCAACTCGCCTAACAGAAGCACGCACCAACGCACTCATCAACTTGCCTAATTCAACCATGCACCAACGCACTCACCAACACGCCTAACACAAGCATGCACCAACGCACACACCAACTCGCCTAACACAAGCATGCACCTATGCACTCACCAACTCGTCTAACACGAGCATCCACTAACGCACTCACCTAACACAAGCATGCACTAACGCACTCACCAACTCACCTAACACAAGCACGCACAAACGCAATCACCAACTCACCTAACACAAGCATGCACTAACGCACTCACCAACTAGCCTAACACAAGCATGCACTAACGCACTCAACAACTCGCCTAACACAAGCACGCACAAACGCAATCACCAACTCACCTAACACAAACATGCACCAACGCACTCACCAACTAGCCTAATTCAAGCATGCACTAACGCACTGACCAACTCGCTCACACAAGCATGCACTTACGCACTCACCTAACACATGCATGCACTAACTGACTCACCAACTCGCCTAACACAAGCATGCACTTACGCACTCACCAAATCGCCTAATTCAAGCATGCACTAACGCACTCATCAACTCACCAACTTGCCTAATTCAAGCATGCACTAACGCACTCTCCAACTCGCCTAACACAAGCATGCACTTACGCACTCACCTAACACAAGCTTGCACTAACGCACTCAACAACTCGCCTAACACAAGCATGCACTAACGCACTCACCAACTTGCCTAATTCAAGAATGCACCAACGAACTCACCAACTCGTCTAACACAAGCATGCACTAACGCACTCACCAACTCGCCTAATTCAAGCCTGCACTAACGGACTCACCAAGTCGCCTAACACAAGCATGCACTAAGGCACTCACCAACTCGACTAACACAAGCATGCACTAACGGACTCACCAACTTGCCTAATTCAAGAATGCACCAACGAACTCACCAACTCGTCCAATTCAAGCCTGCACTAACGCACTCACCAACTCGCCTAACACAAGCATGCACTAACGCGCTCACCAAGTCGCCTAACACAAGCATGCACTAACGCACTCACCAACTCGACTAACACAAGCATGCACTAACGCACTCACCAACTCGCCTAATTCAAGCATGCACTAACAAATTCACCAACTCGCCTAACACAAGCATGCACTAACGCACTCACCTAACACAAGCATGCACTAAGGGACTCACCAACTCGCCTAACACAAACATGCACTAACGCACTCACCAACTCGCCTAATTCAAGCATGCACCAACGCACTCATCAACTCGCCTAACACAAGCATGCACCAACGCACTCACGTAACACAAGCATGTACTAACGGACTCACCAACTCGTCTAACACAAGCATGCACTAACGCACTCACCAACTCGCCTAATTCAAGCATGCACTAACAAATTCACCAACTCGCCTAACACAAGCATGCTCTAACGCACTCACCTAACACAAGCATGCACTAAGGGACTCACCAACTAGCCCAATTCAAGCATGCACTAACGCACTCACCAACTCGCCTAACACAAGCATGCTCTAACGCACTCACCTAACACAAGCATGCACTAACGCACTCACCAACTAGCCCAATTCAAGCATGCACTAACGCACTCACCAACTCGCCTAACACAAGCATGCACTAACGCACTCATCAACTCGCCTAACACAAGCATGCACTAACGGACTCACTAGCTCTTTGATTGTGCTCATGTAGCTGATGACCTCCAGCCAGTACCGTTCGCCTACAGAACAGTTGAGGGCGAACTCGTCACCTACCTGTGCTACGACGGCTACATCCACATCTCTGGCAACCTCACAGTGACACTGGACTCCACTTTGGATGAAGTGCAGCTACCTGTTTGTAGGTTTCTAGTACTGTATGTATGTATGTATGTATGTGTGTGTGTGTGTGTGTGTGTGTGTGTGTGTATGTGCGTGTGTGTGCGTGCGTGTGTCCGTACGTGCGTCCGTGCGTGCCTTTGGATGGATGGATGGATAGATGCATGGATGTATATCTTTTCACGTTTTGAGTCATTTGTCTTTCGTATGTATAAAATGAGTTCCATTGAGAAAACTTATCTTGAAACCCAGCCCCCTTTAAAACAGTCATTTTTTCTCTCTACCGCAAAACAAAGATCTGTGGACATCCTATTACCAGTCACGACAACACGTACTTTCTCTCAACCGATTAGAACGTCGCTTTTTCAAATCAGGCCCCGATTTCTCGAAATGAACTTAAGTTTTTACTCAAATTTCAAACTCAGTTTGACAATTTGAAACAGCTGAATTTTAACTCAACTGCATTTTTAAAATAAAAAAGCCCAAACAACTTGTAATCTATCTACCAAACTCAAATTGTCTACTATGTTTGAGTTTAATATTGATTTCAGTTTTTTCTGGGAAATGCATTTTTCTGTGTTTTCTCAAATTTGAGAAAAACTCAGACTTAAGTTTGTTTCGAGAAATTGGGGCCTGGACAGTGACAGTCGGAAAGTCGGCATACACTTCCTAAAAGTTTAACACGAGGTATTCCGAACGACAGCTACGGGCTGTACCTCTGAATCCCTCAAACTATCGTTCGTCTCTCGCTCTATCGGCTGTACAGACAGACAGACAGACAGACAGACAGAATTTATTGAATTTTAAGGCTTCAAGGCCATACAACATAATGGGCTATACATCTGAACACTGGAGGCTTTGATAGTCAGTTGGAATTAATCTCGCCCATTTCTGTAGCGCAATAAATGCGTTTATTTCTATGATGAGTATATAAAGTTTGACTTCAACTGATCCCCCTTCCTTCAGGCTCAGTTGAGAATCTGCAGGAACCTGTGACAGTCATCAAGGACAAGAATGGAACATGTGATGCATTCGGGGTCATCAACGTCTCTCTTGGAAACGGGAATTGGGAGATTCATAAGTTATCTTTCACGATAACGAGCGGAGGTATGCATAAATTGTATGGCTACTTTTCCTTGTACGCCCGATGGAATTTATATCGGCGGATAATCGAGACTGGTTAAGTTCTGGCGTTGACGTTTTAATACATTGCCGGGAGCACGTTGTATTCACCTTAATAATTGAGTGAGTGAGTTTGGTTTTACACCGATTTTAACAATATTCCATCAATATCGCGGCGAGGGACACCAGAAATGGGTTTCACACAATGTACCCATGTGGGGAATCGAACCCGGGTCTTCGGCGTGACGAGCGAACGCTTTAACTACTAGGCTACGCTACCGCCCCGCACCTTAACAAGATACAGTGAAAGTACGATTTCGTTTATACCCTAACCTGAGCGTTAATGTACGAAGGCTTAACATTGCCACTTTTACAGCAATGCGTTTTTGTTTGAAATTTCTCGTTACTTCAAGTTTCTTTCAAAGGGTCGAAATTTCAAGTATTTACTGATTGGTTTGAAAATTTTCTCGTTACTTCAAGTTTCTTTCAAAAGGTGGAAATTGCAAGTATTTACTAATTGGTTTGAATATTTTCTCGTTACTTTAAGTTTCTTTCAGAGCCTCGAAATTTCAAGTGTCTGTAATATGTATTTCTTATCCTGTACAATACTCGGTACATATTTCCCGATCGATTAAGCAGAACACATAGAGAGTAGTTCCCGCACTTTAACCCGTAAAACACGTGGTACGTATCTTTTCATCCTTAAATCTTAGAACCAAGGTTGATCACGTGATCTTAACACTAAGGTTATCGTGAAACTATCATAAAATATAGAAGCGACGACAGTGCCATGTAAAATCGCTTTGTGCAATTGGTCCACGGTGTGTTGGCAACGTTAATGTAACTGTATCCTCCTACGCTAGCTTGGGCCCGGGAGGCCCGGTAGACTGACGTGTTGCGATTTACCGTGAAGAGTTGCGTCCCTTTGGCATGCCCCCGTTTCATGGGTTCAAAGTCAGGTAACTTTTCATGGTTTGTCCGCTTCATATCCACGCTCGTGGGTTTAACCAACGTGATGACGTTACCAAGACTCATCTCCCACGGTATGCTGACCCGTGATATTGGATCGCTGCACACAGGGATGTTTTACCTAACGCTCCGTTCACATGCACTAAACGTCACGTAACTACGCACGTATATTCTATACGTACGTGTGCAGGGGTGTAGCTATCATTATAAAAAAAAGCCCGGGCTTACACCTGATTGTTGCTAAAAAAGTTGGACAAGCCCTCAATATCTGAATATGAAGCTTTGCAACCTATCGGGCTTACACGAAAACTTAGCTAAACCTGTAGAGGTTTCCAAATCTTTGAAGAGAATCGTCCTTGGGGTACATATATGCATTTTCTGCGGCTGAAAATGTCATATGGCAGTGGTATCAATGTTTTAATAAAAATATTGTACAATAAATAAAAATCTTGTTTATCTATTATACGGCCCCCACCACGTTGAGTTACCCCCCTGCTACGCATGCGCAGCCAACCAGGTAAGCACCTAGGCCCGTATCGCCATTCCTTCTGCTGAATAAATCAGTGAACAGAATTGCGGGGAGGTGGGTGGCCCTACCCCAAGGACGATTCTCCTCAAAGAATTGGAACCCTCTACAGGTTTAGCTAATTAACTCAGACTCCCAAAAATAGCGATCGTTCTTGAGAAAGTAACTGACGCCATAACACTCATCTGTCACGTGTCCCGAAGCTTCCGCAAGAGGCATGATGGGAGGGGAACCGACAGGGAGGATCGTACCGAGACCCGACCTCACAAGTTAAGCAATACCGTACGCACACAGTGCGAAAGTAAGAAACCCCGCCCACTTCGTGAATCTATATAAGAGCACCGTAAGATGGAAAACTAACGTACAACCGACCAGTATCGCATGAGAGAATCGAAAGTAGTTAGATTTGTCAACAGTGAATATATCAATTATACACAATTGAAAAACAGCATCAACTGTCCAGATTACCAAGACTCACCCGGTCAGGGTGGCAGGACACTGTCCACTGGAGAGAACAGAACGGCCAAAATGCGCTCGATCACGGGAATGTGAATCGAGCTGATAGTGCTTTATAAAAGAGCTAGGCCTGCTCCAAATAGCGGCAGAGCATATCTCTTCAATGGGCAGTGCCGATGCAAAAGCCTTTGAAGTGGCCACTGCCCTGACCGAGTGAGCCTTCAACCCCTCAGGGGGAGGCTTGTACTTAGCCTGATAAGCACTACAAATGACCGAAACAAGCCAGCGAGATAGGGTCTGTTTGCTAGCCAGCATCCCAGCCTTCCCGACACCGTAACAGCAGAACAGATGGGTAACTGTACGGACCCCTTCTGTTTGTTTGATATAGACCTTGAGAGTCTTACGGACATCCAACGGGTGAGTGCTCGTTGCAGAGGTCCCTGATGTGGAAGGCTGGGTAAGAGTAGGAAGTTCGATAGGAGCTGTCACATGGAAAGTGTGATCGATCTTCGGACGGTAACTATCCGAGAGGCGAATACTGACACGATCTGGATGGAACACAGTCAGCGCTGGGTCTGCCGACATAGCATGTAAGTCGCCAACCCTGTGCCCAGATGTTACCGCCACCAGAAATACGGCCTTCCATGTTAACAACTGAATGGAAATAGCCGATAGACGTGAGAACGTAGGACCGGACAGCCAATCTAGCATGATTGACAAATCCCAAGGTGGGCTGGTACGCCTGAAACCAGGTCGAACCCGATCCACGCCAGCTAAAAAGCGCTGCAGAAGAGGGTGCTACCCCAGAAGAGCACCATCGACAGGGGTGTGAAAAGTGGAAATAGCAGTGGAGTAGCCACGAATGGTCGAAGCCGCCAAGCCTTCTTCCAAACGAGCTTGCAGAAACTCCAATACTCGGACTAATTCCGCAGAAAAGGGATCTGCAATCCCCGCATCTGAACACCAGCGTGCATAGCGGACCACCTATCCTCATATTGAACGTTTGTCGAATTCTGCCTCGAAGCCAGAATTGTGTCTGCAACTGCTGCCGGAATTCCTCGTGCCTCGAGGGTAGACCTGACAGAGGCCAAGCCACCCACTGAATCCTTGGATTGGGGTGTGGTGCGACGTTCTGAGTGAGAATGTCCGGTCGCAAAGGTGATAGAACAGGAGGCTGAGCCAGAACCTTGGAATTACCGGAAACCAGCTGTGTGACGGCCAAAGTGGTGCCAGCGGCACAAGTAGCCGAGCTGGCTGGGTGGACAGCTAGGAGAGGACCAGGGGAATGAGGGGTAGAGGCGGAAACGCCCACAGCACCTTCCCCGTCCAATCCAGCAGGAAGGGGTCGGAAGCCAACGCCCCCCTGGTCCGGCATTCGAGAGCAGAACATGGGTATCTGATTCGTCCCGCCGGACGCAAACAGATCCACCTGGAACGATCCGTACAACTGGGAGATAACTCCGAATATCTACCGGTCGAGCATCTACTCGTGCGGTGCCAGGATCCGGCGAGAGGGTGTCTGCTCGCACGTTCTCCAGCCCCGGGAGATAAACAGGAAGCACCTGACAGTCGCACTGGTCGCACCAGAGTAGAAATTCCCACGTCTCCAGAAGGAGCGCTAGAGACACCGTGCCGCCTTGCTTCAGGGTGTACATCATGGCCGTACGGTTGTTTAACTGAAGACGAACCACCTGGCCCTGAACATGCTCCCGGAAGCGCTCGAAAACCAACCGCACAGCTCTCAGTTCTAAGACATTGATGTGAAGGCAGGCCTCCGACTGGCTGCCCAAAACAAACAGGATTGAGGTTGATGATCCACCCCAGTCGAACTAGAATGTCTATCACCGTGTAGCTGAGTTAGAGCACTGAGCAACCAGTCGTCGAGGTAAGGGTAACAACGCCTTCCTTGCAACCTTGCGACGGTAGCTGGCACTAACATGAGCTTGGCGAACACACTGGGGGGCAGTGGATATGCCGAAGGGGAGCACCGTGAATTAGTAACACATCCCGTCATAAGAGAACCGGAGGCACTGCTTGAACGAGGGATGAATTGACACATGGAGATACGCATTCTTCAGGTCGATTGACGTAAGCAAATCGCCGAGCTGAACAGAGGAGATCACCGAGCGAAGTGTCTCCATCTTGAAGGATGGAACCTCTAACATGCGATTTAGCTCCTTGAGGTTGATAATGGGACGGAACCCGTCGTCCTTCTTCGGAACGAGGAAGTACGTGGAATAAAATCCCGCCTGTTCCTCACCCGGTGGTATGCACTCTATTGTGGACTTGTCCAGCAAAGCATGGATTTCGTCGCGTAGTATACCCGCCCTGACCAGACATGACGGCACCGGAGTGCGCCTTATGCCGGTGAACTCTGGAGGGCCTCGCTTCCACAGTGGTAGATGGCCAACACTGATGGTGAATTCTGATGCTGGTAGCCTTCTCCCACCCCGGTAGGAATAGAAAGAGGCGTCCTCCCACTGGGACGTGTGGTAAGAGCGCATGAGTGGTCCCCTGCAGATGAACTGGCTGGGACGGACCCACGCCGACAGCCGGCAGATCTAACGGGGGGTCGGGGCAGATAGGAGCCAGACGAAGAGGCCTGCTCATTGCCCTTACCTTTGGTGGCACGGCTCCTCCTCCTCCCTCTACCCAGTGGCTGAAACCAGCCGGCAGACTCAGGCATAGGCTGCGCCCCGGAGGAAGAACCCGCTACGGGAGCGCGGGAGCAAGAAGCCCGCAGTTGCTCCAACAAGGCTTTAGAGTCCTTGAAGGATGTTGCTGCTGCAGCAGCCCTCCCGAATGACCTGCTGTGCCCCCGGAAACGTCGCTCCCAGCTGAAATGGAAGGGCCAGCAAGGCCTGCTGTGTTGCTGCCGAGTACTGCGCACATCACCGTGGACGCAGTCGACCGTAAAGAGTCGCGCGTCAGGTGGGCCTGAACTTCAGATAGCTGGCGAAGAAGAACAACATGCGGGGAAATGTCACCAGTGCTCCCTTCTGCCTCCAGAGCCGACCTTTGAATGGAGGAAAGGTACGCCTCATGGACCACTACCCTCACCTGCTGCATGGCATTCCAGTAGACTCCCTTGTAAGTCCGGTAAGCCTGCTGCAATGGGGTACTAACCGCCCTTGCATGGCAGCCGGGGCTGCTCCTGAGGAAGCCGGGCCTCCCCCGAGGGCGACCGAAGTGAAAACACACTCGTCCACCACCGGCAGAAAGAACAGAGAATCCTCACCTAGCTGATATCTCTTAACGAGTTTGGGTAGATCGAACCGGAGGTGAGAACCAACCCGGAGCGGATCCATCACGTCCAGCACCAGGGAGGGCAAGATGAGGAGCTGTGTCTGAGAGGGCTGCCTAGGAGCAAACGACTCTCCCGGCAGGCGGAACTCTGTCGAGTCCGAGCTACATGTCAGCACCACGGCTTGGGGAAGACACAAGGCAATACGTTGCCGAACCTCCCGTAGAGCCGTCGAAAAACGCACAGCACCCTCCGAGTCCTCTACCTCCCCAACCTCCATAGACTCGGCACCCGAGCCCGAGTCAGAATTCGGATCTCCACGTGAAGAGGAGCCGAGCCCCGACCCGGTGGGATGCCGAGCCATGGACGCTTCGGGAAGGGAAGAGCCGAAGGAACTCTCAGCTCCGGTAACCGACACAACACTCGAACCCCGGTTCCTGAGACACAGGAGGAAGCCTGGGCAAAACCAGGTCTTCTGCTCTCATGGGGCGGGGTGGCGCAGGGACCGGAATCCCAGGAATCCTCAACGGACCCTGGGCCAACACCGAGAGAGGGACTGGGAGCGAACCCTCCCCCTACGGGGTAGCCAAGCGTCCGGACCCGAAGCCAAAGGCAAAGGATCGACAGATGCCTCCAGGCCCAGGGATCGAGCTGAGCTCGGCGATCCTACCCCCGGACTCTCGGCCCCCCGTTCAGAGTGGGTGAGGAACTTCTGCCGGAGACCTCCAACCGACTCATGAACTAGGGACTTCACGGTGTCCATATGCTGTTGAAACAATTGTGTGATAACGGACATATCAAAACCAGTAGATTGTGCACTAGTGTGTGATTTATGCGAAGACGCCCTAGATTTGGCCTTTTGGCCCTGGACGGTTGAACCTCCTGGGTCAAGTCCCCTCCCGCCTCACGCAATTCCTTATAAAAAATGAAGTCAGCCGCCCGTCTCTTCTGGGCCCGGGGAAAAAGCCAATACACAATTCACAGATGTCAGGGTTATGCCCTGCCTTCTCCAGGCAGCATAAGCACTTGTCATGCTTATCTGAGCGAGGGATATTTTGCCAGCAGGCAAACACGCAAGCATGTAGCTAACGGCGACACAACAGCATAAAATATACGTACAAAACATTGAAAATTACGTGAATGCGACAACGGGATATGAAATACTTGGTTAATATTTCCACCACGTTGCACGCTAAACTTCCCGCCAGGGAATAGCAACACGTGCGTAAACCACGGGATGGCTAGCATAAAAGTTTGATACAAAGTCACATAAATGAGAAATAACTGACTGCAAAGTCAATAAAACGTATCTCAAGAACGAATAAAGACCACACATACAGTAGTTGAAGTCTCAGACATTCTTCAAAAGAAGTAACTCAGCTTATAATCTCTCAGGGAACACATGTGAACGCTAGAGTGACAGCAGAAGGAATGGTGATACGGGCCTAGGTGCTTACCTGGTTGGCTGCGCATGCGTAGCAGGGGGTAACTCCACGTGGTGGGGGCCGTATAATAGATAAAAAAATATTTTATTTATTGCACAATATTGTTATAAAACATTGATACAACTGTCACATGACATTTTCAGCCGCAGAAAATGCATATTATGAACCCCAAGGACGACTCTCTGAAAAAGAATTTGGCTTGCTTCGCGCCTGGTGTGTTATGAAATTGTACTGTGTTCGTTTGACAATTAACTAAGATGTGTAAATAGGGTATGTAAAGGCTGCAAGGCACACATATTATTGTCCTTTTTTCAACATGACAATGTCGTTCTCCAAATAAGGTCATATAAAAGAATAAACTTCTTAAAACACAGTGAAGACACGGTCTGGTCAGGTGAGAATGTCTACATAAAAGATCGTAATGCTGTTAACGGAACATCGTCAACTTCATCGTCAGCTGTGGTCAGTTTACAGAGCTGTGGTCAGTTTACAGGCGATGATTTATGGATGTCACCTTCTTTAGTTTGAGGAACACGATCATTTAGAGTATGTTCTTATACTCCTTCATCAGGTGAATGAAAAAGCTAGGAAATAGATATCTATATGGGTACATGTGTCACTAGACTAACAACTAGTCTCTGAAATGAACATATTTTACTGAAAAAAGTTCATAGTAAAAGAAAATATAATATAATGAAAAGGAGCCCTGAGACTTTCTTCATTTTCAGAAGCTGAGGAAATCTAGACTTGCCACATTTTCTATACTTGCGTGGGCTTTTTTTGGATATATTTGCTTCAGGGTCTGAACGACAGACCAATGTGTCACAACAATAGTGATTCAATCACCAACCCCTTACTTAATAGGGCTGCGCAATATAACCGGTTTACCGGTATTTACCGGTTCAGACGTAAAAACGATACGTATTGCGATACGCTGATGGAAAACCGGTATTTTGACATGCATTCGGAAAACTTCGTAACACTCGGAAATCTTCGGATATTTCCTTGTTTCATTTGTGCCAAATGTTATTCACATTTTTTTTCATGATTAAAAGGGATTTTTTAAAGCTTAATCAAGCATAGTGATTTTGTTGTGGTTTTCCTTTATAAATCGAAATTAACTCGATTATAAGTAGTATTTTGTCAAAAACAACTTATTGCAATATATTGCAGTACACATCGCAATATATACTTTCGCATCGCAATATATCGCAATATGAAAATTCTCTGCAATACCCACCCCCTATTACTTAACCTTAACAAGGCTACATGGCGCAAATTTGCTCCTGGTGCAGTGAGAGAGTGAGTATTGTTTTACACCGCATATAGCAATATCGCGGCGGGAGACACCGAAATGGGCCTGACTCATTGTACCAACGTGGGGAATCGAACCCGGATCTACGGCATGACAAGCGAACGCTTTAACAACTAGGCTACCCCACCACCGGTCCTGGTGTAAATGTACACACACGAGTAAACGTTATCACTTGTCAAATATACTTACGTGTGTATATTTATACACACATGAAATATACACACGTGTAGACATGCTTGTAGTGCTCACACCAAGGTCAATATGTATTGACATCTCAGTTCTTCTTTCAGGTGAACCAATACTGAATACCCTTGGGGTCGAGGTGACTGTGGAGGGCTTACCCCCGGTAACCAGCTCGCTGTGTCGTGAAACTGAGATTGGAAATCTGGAACAAGAGATCACCATTGACTGCCAGGGAGGAAGTGCCAAGCCCATGGGTAACACCATCATCATCAAAATAGGTGGGGAATGGTCAGAAGGAACACCAAGGCTATGTGACTTACAGGTGCATGGCCGGGAGATCTTGGCATCAGCAGGTCAGTTGTGTTCGTTTTATATTTTTTATATTTAGAGTTATTCGGTTAAATTTGTTCAGGAAACAAGTAAAAACGTTTTCTTTAACCAAAAATAGAGTTTACGCAGTTCCACGCCATGCTAAAATAACTGCCTTGGGATTTGCGGGTCTTTTTTAAAATACGTGAACAGCTCACAAGGAGTGTGTTTGGTCAGGGTACCGTTGTACAAAACAACCTTAGCGCTAAGATGATCGTATTTCCATGCCTCAACATAGACCTACGGTAGACTTAGCGCTAAGGTTGTTTTGCAGAACGGCACCCAGGTGCCCATAGCAACACTTTTGTTAAGTCGTTAATAACGCCTACGGAGTGTAATTGTTCGGTGTAAACCAGCGAACGTCTACGCGCCGTAAGTATGCTGTAAACAGGAACGACACAAAACAAACCTGAAGGACACTTCATGGTCTTCGAAACACAGCACCTACAACACGTTAACACTTATAACTTTACAAGGGACTGTCATCCACTTGTGTCGTCACACCAACAAGACAACCATATTTGGTTGGTGCATCATTAGGAATCGATGCAAACTGCCATATTAACAGCTAGGAGAAATTCCTGGTTGAGACCAAATAGTGGCAACACTGCACACAACCGACTGAGGGGGCAAAACTTCCGGCCCAACGTCCAGCGACACACCCAAATATGATTCCACGTCACCGTCAGATATGCTTTGCTTGGTGTAGACATCGCCTAAGGTTCAGAATAACATGACGGGGGCAATACACTGTTGAGTCCTCACCTCATCTGGCCAGATCTGGTGGTCGCGCAAGGGCTACAGGCGTTCAAGAGAATGTTGAATTAATAGCGACGCTTGCGTAACTCAGTTGGTGACGTTGGTGATGTCGTCAGTTTGTGACGTCAACAGTTGGTGACGTCGTCAGCTGGTGGGAACACAACTCCGCATCGTTGAATCAATTAACAGAAAATAAGTTCAACTTGAGGTACAAACATACGTCCGTCTTTTTTCTTGCAAGTCTCAGGAAGTCGCCTCCTGTGGACTTGAAACAGAAATCCCTGCCCTAATCAGTGGATTGAGTTTGCACTCGTACACTTTAAAAATGATCACTTAGATATGCAATTCACTGAGAATGAACAAGTTTTTGTAAGCTTTTTAAATCACTGAAATATAGTAAGGTTGAATGTGACGCTATGAATACTTTATTTACAAAACTGAAGAGAAACAGTAGCACGACATGTTGACAACAAATCCTATTCGGGTGAACGAGGGACCACATTGTGCAGAATTGCAAGCCTGACACTGAGTAGTATGGACATAGGTTTGAAGCTTACTACAATAGGGGGTTGACATCCCGATATCAAGTTTTCAAGATTAGACTCATAGTGACGAAAAACATTATGTACCAAAGTCTGTTCGTCTCCCCTCGCCGACATCTTTGACGATTTGTATGCCATTTCGAAATGCTATGACTGCCGTGTTGGGATGCTATGAATGCCGTTTTGTACGCTCGGCGACCGTTCTCGCGCGCTCTTTTATAGCTGATATGCGAGTTTTGTTTCCATTTCAAACGATTAGTCTTCCATTACAGATGTATTGTTTCGGTTTTAGAGGATATTGTTGCAGTTTTGGAAGGTTTTTTTCTATTTTGGTGATTTTTGTCCTGTTTTGGTGTATATGAGTTCAGTTGTGATGATTTGTTCACCGTTTGTATGGTAGGCCTCAGCATTGTTGTACAGGCATGGCCGACTTCTAAACTTTTTCCTCGGAGAACATGTCTGAATGCACGAACTGAACGACGCTTACGACAGGGCCAAGGACCCGACGTTAACGCTAAGTCAATCTGACCATATGGTGCATTCGGTGTACCGTTACTGCCTCGTCCAAATGCACGTGCACGATATGTGGCAAAGATGCTGATTTTAGACAGAGCAAACATGCAGTAACAAAAAAAACAACCAAAAAAACCCCAGTTAACTGATAAACCGCTACCAGCAAACAGGTTAGACCCGAGACCGCCCAAGATCGGGAAGACGATGGGTCACGACACTAGCCAAAGGGCGCTGCATTCGGTAGATCCACCCCCGGAACAATTTCGTGACGGCGACGACAAAGGCACTAGGACACGCCATCAGCAGGCGAACAGTCCTTCGATGACTTGGTATGGGTGGTATACGAGCCTGGCCTTTGAATGGCCTTGACCCGTTTTCAACTCGGACTGCAATGGACCCGAACTGTAGGTCGGTAGCAGCTATGTGACTGGGATTATGCTCTTGACAGATGAAAGTCGCTTCAGTCTGTTCAGAAACGATGGCATAGTTCGAGTTTTTCGATGGAGAGGAGAGCAACAGGCGCCAAACTGCGTTCACACGTTCGATTGAGGTGTCAGAGAACAACACGACTGGTTATCATCCGAGGAAATCTGAATGCCCAGCGATAGGGGTATTAAGTACTGAGACCTTTTGTGGAGCCTTGTATTTAACAAGAGCCAAGAGGAGTCACAGCACTACAACTCATGGCCTCACGCCGCCGGAATACCCGCACGGCGTTAGCGTCAAAGCATTGCCGTGGCCAGCGCGTTCTCCAGACAGGAACCCCGTTGTACATCTGGGCTCATCTTGATCGTCAGCTGAGACAGCGTGTACCACCTCCAGCGACCCGACAGGAACTTAAACAGACTCTCTTAGGCGTGTACTCGTTGAATGCCCAGGGCTGTCACACTCGCTATTGATGTCGTGTCTCAGGACTCCTGTCTCATAATGTGACTCTGTACGCACAGTGTACTCTGGTGTCAGTGATTTATGTAATTCTTTATTTTGACCCCTTGACTCTTTCTTAACGAACTGCAGCAAATGCAAGACCAGCATTACAATGAATTTTCAGTCAAATTGTTGGAATATGATTTTTGTTTGTAAAACAATTATCATCTATCTCACATATGTCTTTGTTTTTATCTTTTAGTCCAGTAGTATATATATCTTTGAGACTGAGGTCTTGTGCTGATACAACGCTGTGTGCCAGGGCCCCGTTTCACCAAGCTATCGTAGCGCTACGACTGTCGTAAGTCTATGTTACAGTATAGGAGGTACGACAGTCGTAGCGCTACGGTAGCTTGGTGAAACGGGGCCCAGATAGAGAATGAAGGATATATCTGTGAGATTGACGATTGAATGTCCTATCGTGTATATATTGACCCTGCTATTTGCCAGGTACAGAATGAAGGATATCTCTGCCGTTTGAATGTCTTATCTTGTATTGGTACAGAGCGGTGTGGACATCCGCCGACCCTTTACGGACTTCGCGTGGATTCCGTGGACTTTTCTTCGGCCTCCAGTACGGCTGTGTATGCATGTGACCTGGAATTCTATCACCAGTCGGGGTCGGGTCAAGTAAACTGCAATGAGAATGGCACATGGTCTTTTCCCGCAACCACCTGCTCCAGTAAGTCAATGTGTAATTTTGGCTCTGAATATTATGATAACAACCAGTCCGATAAAATTAAACCCATGGCACTCAAACGCAATGGCAATACACATATGGATCCTGAAAAGGGAGGGGCGGTAAGGTAACCCAGTGGTTAAAGCGTCCGCTCATCACGCCAAAGGCTCAGGTTCGATTCCCCACGTGGGTACAATATGTGAAACCCATTTATGGTGTTCCCCGCCGTGGTATTGCTGCAGTATTGCTGCAGTATTGCTGCAGTATTGCAGTATTGCTAAAGGTGGTGCAAAAGCCCAACCTACTCACCCTAGAAGGGACATTGTCGTGTTGCCGGATTTTCCCCCTTGACAGGAATATATACCCGCATATACTATGACGTCGACGTCAAAAGACGTCACGGCAATAATTGTTTGAATGACGTTAACAAAATAGAGGGCGCGTTAATTCATTATTGGACATGTCATTCGTGTTTATTACGAATAATTTACTTATAACGAACTGGATGGATTATTACAGTCATGGTTTAGGCCCGTAAACAAAGTTTGTTGAGATCAACATGGCAGCTTGGCCTTGTCTGATCTGTTCATCAAACCAAGGTATTTTCATGCTTGTACTTGTGAATTTACATGCAAATGTTGATAGAAAATTGAATGATGTTACCATGATCGTCTATTTCCAGACGAAGATAATATACTCATCGACAAAGGCGAGCTGTATGTAGACCGGGACCCCCCTACCTGCCCGGATGATTCAGTAATCTTTGAGTTTCTCAACACAAGCACCTATGAGTTGAGCAGCGTTACAATCTCCTTCAACAGTAAGTGTGATATATGGAGTAGTGTCAGTGTTACGATCGTCTACAACGGTAAGTGTGATGTATAGAGTAGTGTCAGTGTTACGATCTCCTACAACAGTAAGTGTGATGTATGGAGTAGTGTCAGTGTTACGATCGTCTACAACGGTAAGTGTGATGTATGGAGTAGTGTCAGTGTTACGATCGTCTACAACGGTAAGTGTGATGTATGGAGTAGTGTCAGTGTTACGATCGTCTACAACGGTAAGTGTGATGTATGGAGTACGTAAAGTGTGATCAGTGTTACGATCGTCTACAACAGTAAGTGTGATGTATGGAGTACTGTCAGTGTTACGATCGTCTACAACGGTAAGTGTGTGATGTATGGAGTACTGTCAGTGTTACGATCGTCTACAACAACAGTAAGTGTGATGTATGGAGTACTGTTAGTGTTACGATCGTCTACAACAGTAAGTGTGATGGTATGGGTACTGTCAGTGTTACGATCTTCTACAACAGTAAGTGTGATGTATGGAGTACTGTCAGTGTTACGATCTTCTACAACAGTAAGTGTGATGTATGGAGTACAGTCAGTGTTACGATCGTCTACAACAGTAAGTGTGATGTATGGAGTACTGTCAGTGTTACGATCGTCTACAACAGTAAGTGTGATGTATGGAGTACTGTCAGTGTTACGATCTTCTACAACAGTAAGTGTGATGTATGGAGTACAGTCAGTGTTACGATCGTCTACAACAGTAAGTGTGATGTATGGAGTACTGTCAGTGTTACGATCTTCTACAACAGTAAGTGTGATGTATGGAGTACTGTCAGTGTTACGATCGTCTACAACAGTAAGTGTGATGTATGGAGTACAGTCAGTGTTACGATCGTCTACAACAGTAAGTGTGATGTATGGAGTACTGTCAGTGTTACGATCGTCTACAACAGTAAGTGTGATGTATGGAGTACTGTCAGTGTTACGATCGTCTACAACAGTAAGTGTGATGTATGGAGTACTGTCAGTGTTACGATCGTCTACAACAGTAACAACAGTGATGTATGAGTACTGTCAGTGTTACGATCGTCTACAACAGTAAGTGTGATGTATGGAGTAGTGTCAGTGTTACGATCGTCTACAACAGTAAGTGTGATGTATGGAGTACTGTCAGTGTTACGATCGTCTACAACAGTAAGTGTGATGTATGGAGTACTGTCAGTGTTACGATCGTCTACAACAGTAAGTGTGATGTATGATGGGGTACTGTCCGTGTTACGATCGTCTACAACAGTAAGTGTGATGTATGGAGTACAGTCAGTATTACGATCGTCTACAACAGTAAAAGTGTGATGTATGGGGTACTGTCAGTGTTACGATCGTCTACAACAGTAAGTACTGTGATGTATGGGTACTGTCAGTGTTACGATCGTCTACAACAGTAAGTGTGATGTATGGAGTACTGTCAGTGTTACGATCGTCTACAACAGTAAGTGTGATGTATGGAGTACTGTCAGTGTTACGATCGTCTACAACAGTAAGTGTGATGTATGGAGTACTGTCAGTGTTACGATCGTCTACAACAGTAAGTGTGAGTATGGAGTACTTGTCAGTGTTACGATCGTCTACAACAGTAAGTGTGTATGGAGTACTGTGTTAGTGTTACGATCGTCTACAACAGTAAGTGTGATGTATGGAGTACTGTCAGTGTTACGATCGTCTACAACAGTAAGTGTGATGTATGGAGTACTGTCAGTGTTACGATCGTCTACAACAGTAAGTGTGATGTATGGAGTACTGTCAGTGTTACGATCGTCTACAACAGTAAGTGTGATGTATGGAGTACTGTCAGTGTTACGATCGTCTACAACAGTAAGTGTGATGTATGGAGTAGTGTCAGTGTTACGATCGTCTACAACAGTAAGTGTGATGTATGGAGTACTGTCAGTGTTACGATCGTCTACAACAGTAAATGTGATGTATGGAGTACTGTCAATGTTACGATTTAAGTGCTTTTTACGGATGACCATCAACGTTACAATCCTGTCCGCAGATGAATACATGTATATAGTTTATGTTCAACTGTTCAACGGCTTT
The DNA here is from genome assembly GCF_003918875.1 of Haliotis rubra. NCBI lineage: Eukaryota > Metazoa > Mollusca > Gastropoda > Lepetellida > Haliotidae > Haliotis > Haliotis rubra. The sequence continues at coordinate 85,182 of NW_025765656.1, forward strand.
ACTTTTCTCGAAAGGTCGTTGCCGCGTCTATTTACTGTGTTTATTGTTCTCTTAAGATCAAAATCTGTTACAGTCAAGAATTGGCTTGAATGTATGAAGGAAACCGATACCGAATTGTGTTTACCTAAAACTAAGCATTTGTCGTTCTTGTTTATGTCATTTATAACCTGCATATGTCCGGTAACTTTCATAATTAGTTCAAAACAAATTTACATTTATGCCTTGGGTCATAAAAGAGCTTAATGTTCATGTATAATACCCCGTTCTTCGCATATCTGTCAGAAACACCGAGATAAAGTACCTAAAATGTTTTTTGGCGTTTATTTTGTAGTTTTGAACACAATTAAAGTTTGATTGATAAATATTCTATAACTATCGTTTTTCCCAACTTTTGTTTTTAACACTTTTTGTAAAATCAACCGAAATAGATGAGTTTACAGGAGAGCAAATCGTGTCATTTTTACCTCAGTCATGAAATTTCATTCAAGTCAAAATGAACGTTTCTAATGCAAGGTATAGTATGCTAATGAGAGATGTACTCTCCATAGGTACGCGTACATAATATATTTTATGATAAACGTCAAATACCGTTCAGCCTTTAGTTCTTTTATCCTAATTGATATAAAAATAATTGGGTTGGGGATTTTCTCAGTACATTTTTCATGCCTGTACTCTTGTTTACTATTTTTACGAGTTCATTCAAAGCCTTGAGTGGCAATTGCACAATCGCTATGGCAACGCACGCGCAAATGCATCTTTCCGTCCAAACAGTGCTGCAGGTTGTTGCTACCACCATTGTTGATTGTGACGTAAATTATAACATGTTTCTAACTTTGTTGATTACAGGCAAATTTGTGTTATATTTACCTGTAAAATGGTACTTTTGATGATGATTAGTTATTTTGATATTTGTTAAAACTACCCGTAAACAAATAAACGCCAATAAACATTTTATTTCTATTTCCGTGTGTACGTTAGGACAAACACGTTTCCACAAGTCTGGGGACCTATATGTTTACAGATTCCGAGACATCAAATTTCAAAGTCGAGGTCGCGGTTATTGACATCATGCAGAACTCGAGCAGAGAGTGTGCAGTTTATGAAAGCTCTTCAACGTCAGCCGCCCCTACTCCTAGTCCGCTTACTCTCTACTGTGAAAAACGACCCCTGGGGCAGTTCCTTCATCTTCAGTTCAACAACTCTATCCCCGGGTCCCTGGAGGTACGCGCCACTGGACGTCGATACACGGGAGGTGGGTACAAATAACTGATATGTCACTTGTAGACACAATGGGTGAGTGAGTTTTGGGTGGGTGGTTGGGTGGGTGAGTGAGTGAGTGTGTGAGTGGTGAGTGAGTGAGGGTGAGTGAGTGAGTGAGTGAGTTGTCGGTTGGGTGGTTGAGCGAGTGAGTGAGTGAGTGAGTTGGTGGGGTGGTTGGGTGGTGGGTGAGTGAGTGGAGTGAGATGATGGACGGGTGGTTGAGCGAGATGGATGGGTGGGTAAGTGAGTGAGTGAGTTGATGGGTGGGTGGTTTGAGTGAGTGTGAGAGGTGGGTGTGGTTGAGCGAGTGAGTGAGTGAGTTTTGGGTGGAGTTTGGTGGGTGGTTGAGTGGGTTTGTGGGTGGTTGAGTGAGTGTTAGAGTGAGTGGTTGAGTGGTTGAGTAAGTGAGTCAGCGAGTCAGTGGCCAAGTGAGTGAGTGGCTGGGGTGGGTGGGGTGTACTATACAGTATTTACATGTACATTACGATGAATGATATGGATAAAGTCGAACACCGTTATGTCGAAATCGAAGGGAACAACGTAAATATTCCCAAAATTACCGGATTCCCGGCACAACTGCAAAATGGGTACGTCGTAAGGAAGACATAATGACCATGCATTTACTTCGATACATCAAACTTCGAGACAACGGTGTTTGTAAACCTTTGTCTCCCCATTTCATTCTTTGTTCGACTTGAACGCCGCTTACGTCCTTGTTTTGGTGTGTATGAGTGTGCGTTTGTGCTTGTGCTTGTGTGCGTACGTGCCCGTGTGTGGGTGTGTTCGTGTGTTTGTTGTTGAATGCCGAACTCAGCAGTATACCTAAATAGCATATCCAGACCAACAAACAAGTCACTGATATTATGTGCAGCGAGCCTTGCTGTGAGGAGGCGGTGGGGTAGCCTAGTGGTTATGCGCAAGCTCGTCACGCCGAAGCTCCGTGTTCGATTCCCCACATGGCTACAGTGTGTTAATTCCATTTCTGGTGTAATCCGCCGTGATTTTGCTGGAATATTGCTAAAAGAGACCGAACTCATTCACGCATACCATACTCAGTCACGCACTTGATTTCGGGTCACCATGACACGCTATCAACCACGTCATATGGAGTCATCTAACCCTTCTGCCACATTACGCAGCCCCGTACGACGACAGGGGTCGCTGGGGCGCTGTTCAGTCCCGGAATGTCCCAGTGAGTGAGTGAGTATGGTTTTACGCCCCTTTTAGCAATATTCCAGCAACATCACGGCGGGGGACACCAGAAATGGGCTTCACACACTGCACCCATGTGGAGAATCGAACCCGGGCATTCGACGTGAAGGGCGAACGCTGTAACCACTAGGCTACCCCACCGTCCCGGAATGTCCAAGTGGGGTTTACGGTGTTTTCGTGCGAAATTCACCAGCCACGTGGACTGCATCTAGTTCCACTAGTACTTTAGATCCGTGAAGATCCGTGTTAAAATTGGTCTTCAGCAAGCTGACAGCAATCAATGCTTGTCGTAAGAGGCGACTAACAGGATCAGGTGGTCAGGCTCGCTGACTTGGTTGTCATCGTATCCCACTATCGTAGATCGATGCTCATGATGTTGATCACTGGATTGCCTGGACTCGATTATTTGCAGACCGCCGCCATATATCTGGAATATTGCTGAGTGCGGCGTTAAACAACAACCAAACAATACTACTTCCTCATCCTTCGGAACAAAACTAAAAACAATATAAACTAAATCATAACTAGTAAACCTCTCAACTGCATTTACTGGAATCTGTGCGATTGACTTGAATGTCAACAAAATATGATCCTCTAAAATGTTATCAAATCGCCATTTCACATCCAGTAATATAAGACTCGGGTGGTTGGTTGGCTGGATGGTTGTTATTTAACGCTGCACACAGCAATATTCGAGCAGTCTGTATATAAGCGAGTCTGGACTAGACAATCCAATGATCAACATCATGAGCATCTATCTACGCAATTGGGATACGATGACATATGTCAACGAAGTCCTGGGCCCCGTCTCGCATATTGCAATATACGCCTGGCGCAAGGTGGCGCGCGCAAAGGGAGTCGGGAACCAGCTTAGCCTGACCACCCGACCCCGTAAGTCACCTCTTAGGACTTAGTTCTTTTGAGTAGCATAGAAAAATGATGTCCTGTTGATTGCTGACTGTCTTCCCCCTAGCTCTGGAATGCATGCTGACGAAGGAAGGGTGGGACTACAAGGGCAGGGTCAACATGACGGTGTCGGGATTAGCCTGCCGGCGGTGGGACAGTGTGTCATCCGCCACGGCCATCCCCGAGGAAAAGTTCAGTGCAGGTGCACCGGAGAATTACTGCCGCTCCCCAGAAGGCTCCGAATCTGTGACGGGCACAGTTGTCCGCCCTTGGTGCTACACGACCGACAGCAATGTCAAGTGGGAATACTGCCCGGTCGGACTTTGCAGTGAGTCACGTGTTGTCTATAGTCTACTGGTCTTTACATACGTTAGTTCATCGGGAGCAGTTTGTAATTTGCAACTGGACCTTACAGAAGGATTTGGTTTGGTTGTTTTTTAACTGGGGCAATTATTCCCGGTATATGGCGACGGTCTGTCATTAATAGAATCTGGACCAGACAACCCAGTGATCAACATCATGAGCATCGGTCTACGTAATTGGGATACAGACCGCCGTGATATAGCTGGAATATTGCTGAGTGCGGCGTGAAACAATAAACAAAACAAACACACATTCGATCCGTAGGGGGGCGGTGGGGTAGCCTAATGGTGAAAGCGTTGGCTCGTCACGCCAAAGACCCGGGTTCGAATCCCCACATGGGCACAATGTGTGAAGCCCATTTCTGGTGTCCCCCCGCCGTGATGTTGCTGGAATATTGCTAAAAGCGGCGTAAAACCAAACTCAGTCAGTCAGTCAGTCGATCCGTAGGAACTGGACATCGAGGATCCACGAGGTCCACTCCTGGGACCAGCGCTTGGCAACCTCATGTGGTCCCACAGACACGTAGGTCCCAAACCCAGCATGTACCATCATTAAAAGAATGGCCTTAAGGTATATAATGTTAAATTGTAAAACATGTTTGGTATTATGATGTCCATTCTGACAGCGGGCTAGATTCAGTTACATGACGTATGTATCAGTGCCGTGAGATTAACACCAATACTTATTCCAACATAACATGGGAACACCTGCTGTCATAACTATCTGAGAGTGATTCATAAACACATGCTCTGTCATCGTGTCTCAAGGTGTCAAGGACCCGTGGAGATCCGGGTTAGAATTGATCTTCAGCAACCCATGCTTGTCGTAAGAGGCGACTAACGGGATCGGGTGGTCAGGCTCGCTGACTTGGTTGACACATGTAATCGTTTCCCAATTGCGCAGATCGATGCTCATGCTGTTGATCACTGAGTTGTCTGGTCCAGACTCGATTATTTACAGACCGCCGCCATATAGCTGGAATATTGCTGAGTGCGGCGTTAAACAACAAATAAATCAACCAAGACTGACTGACTGAGTTTAGTTTTACGCCGCTTTTAGCAATATTCCAGCAATATCACGGCGGGGGACACCAGAAATAGGCTTAACACATTGTGCCCATGTGGGGAATCGAACCCGGGTCTTCGGCGTGACGAGCCAATGCTTTAACCACTAGGCTACCCCACCGCCCAAATCAACCAAGATATGAAGCACTATATTATCAGACTCGATTTTTTGCAGACAGTCGTTATACAACTGAAATATTGCTGTTTGTGCCAAACAAACAAGCAAATAAACAAACACATGTCCATAATATAGTCGGAAGTGTACAATCGACTCTGCTGTCTGCAGAGACTTGTCAACTTCTTATCCATGTTGAAAGGGTTTTTTGTAGCATATATTTATTTGAATATTCAGGCGGCGGATGTGTGGAAGACTCTTCAGACATACAGTATACGGGGATGATTGACGTCACAGCGTCCGGCAAGAGTTGTCGGTCTTGGAAGTTGGATGCAGTGCCGTTCCAGATGCCGACGACGTTCCCCGACCGTGGACGTGATCACAATCACTGTCGCAACCCTGGCGAGTCCATGACGAAACCCTGGTGCTATACAAGAGTCCACCCTCTTGAAGCTGAAGTCTGTATGATCAGCAAATGCCGTAAGTGATTCGTAAACCATAGCTTGTGAGGTCTTGGGGTCAAGCGTTCACTAGTCCAGCCAGATCCGGATTTAATTCGGTTAGGGACATATACACATGCGCAGTAATTTGACACCACCGTAATCCAATGGCTTTTTTTTTGCATTTTAGTTCAAACACCATACAATATCCCATAACGTAGGAGCCGCATGTTCACGTTCTGCCAAGGCGCCAAATTATATAAATGTTAATATTGGCAGTATGTACACTACACGATTCTGAACCGACTGACCAGACGACTGTACTACATGGCGAGACGAAGACCTTCAGTAAACAAATGACATGCATGACGCAGCGATTTCCTGTCGCAACAGCGGGGCTAACTTAAACATGTACCAGCAGTATGCGAAATAGCCACTGGCCCGCTTGCCGGTGTCTAGTAAATATCCAGTCGGGCCAGTAAATCTCCACAGTCGCTGGCCCGACTGGCTAGTGAATTTTCTTGAGGTCATTTTGTAAATATATCACTCTCTCCGACTTGTTAAATCATAATACACTTTGAAATCATGCAAAATAGATATGCTCATCATATTAGCAGCTTAATGGTGAAACCCGGGTCTACATTCAAATTTCGGGCTAGTGAATTATTTTGTGGGGTAGTAACTTTCAGGAATAGCTAACCCGACTGGCTAGCAAAATTTGGAAACTATTTCGCACACTGTTTATAGTCATTAATAATTAAGCATGATTTCATCAGTTCCCCTATTTTTGTAAATATACATGTAGTCTGTATTACAGTAACGCATTGTCTAGCCATTTACGTGAACGGGTGATCATGAATATCTAATATTGTCGTTTTTCAACGTTTATTGTAAAAACTTTCTTTAACCTTACACTTGTTTTGCGCCGTTTATGGATCCGCTGGCCTTAAAAATAGAAAATTCAGAAGTAAAATACTCATTGTATCAATTGTTTTTTCCCATACCTCTGACGGTTGAAATTACTTTGACTATAACTATAATTTAAGGGATTTTTATACGACTGCACACTGTACCACACGGTTATTAGTCGTCTTGCGAGGAAGCGCTTGAAGTAAAGGATCCGTTGATTATCTCCCTTGAGTAGTCAAGTCTTTCTCACTTTGCTCATCAGCAAAACTTATAATTATCCTTGAAAAAAATCACATGTATGAACTAGATATACTCCATTATGGGGATATCTATAGAGGTCTGGCGTGCAAGAGTCGGAAAGTTTGTGCATCCTAGAGGTGTAAATCAGATTGAAAATGTGCTACCCTACCAGCCGACATGAATATGGACGCCGGGTATGGACATCGCAAATCGACTCATGTGTGGATCTCTCATACTTGCTGTTATGGGTGCTGGGATGATTCTAGAAGGTTATATCAAGGATGGTCCAAAAGACCGAGGAAGACCAATGAATGACCGTGATGACCAAATTCTAATTCGTCTGGCAAGACGCAATCAGCAGTAGAAAGTGGGTATCCGGCACTCCGTCTCTACCATCAGTAGGAGGCTGCGGGTTGTCGGTCTGAGGTAACAGCGTCCAATCAGACGTCCTGTTCTCGCAGACAGGCACGAGCAACATCATCTGGCGTGGTGCGTTACATCTGGCGGTACCGTCTGAGCTCCGAGAAAACCGCAACTTGAGGATGTGGCGTAGGGTTCTTGGTCTGAAAGTCTTGTAAAGGTTACCAACGACCGTTGTTTCGTATGGAGACGTCGTAATGAGGCATATTGCCAGGAGGAGATCGAAGCAGCTAACCCTTCAGTGGTGGCTCAGAGACGACATGGGGTTGCGTATCGTATGACTGCAAGTTGGATCTCATTAGAGTACCTGGGGCAATTAATGGTCAACGATATCAACAGGAATGATATATTACCGCCGTCGTGCCACATTTTGATAACCATCCCCTAGCAGTCGAACGATACTCATGAATGACAACGCTAGATCTCACGGTTCCTGATTCGGCATCTGACATTCGCAGAACAACGTCATCGAAACATTTGACCATGGCCCACAGGGAGCCCCGATTTGAACCCCATCATCCTGACGGTCTTGGACGCCACGTTTGAACTGGAGATACTGCTGTAACTTATGTTATGTTTGGGATTATACTTTCCCATGTTTGGAACCGTTATTAAAAATCTGTAATTCTGGACGAGGAATGGCAGATTAGTCCGATGCTGAGAATTCGACACCTTATTGCCAGAATTGCCGACGGACATAATTTGAGAACTGTGTGACGATTGGATAAGTGGCGTAGTCATGGTGACCATTCTTTCCGACATTGTTGATATTCATGTTTTTGAGTACAATTGTTGCCAAATATATCTTACCCGTGAAGAACCGGGTTAGTATTGGTCTTCAGTAACCCATGACTAACGGGATCGGGTGGTCAGGCTCGCTGGCTGGGTTGACCATGTCATCGTATCCCAATTGCGATGATCGATGTTCATGCTGTTGATCACTAGATTATATGGTTTAGATCCGATTATTTACAGACCGCCGCCATATAGCTGGAACATTGCTGAGTGTGACGTAAAAGTAAACTCACTCACTCACCAAATGTATCTGGTAAGAAATGGGTGGTGTTCGATTGATGCTCACGTGCACGAGGGAGGATAGAGAAGGGGAGAGACATATGCTTAGATACAGGGAGGGGGGGAGGGGGGGGGGGGCAGAGAGATAAATGCTCAGGGAGGAGGACAGGTAGATGAATGAGGTGGAGAAATATAATTAGACGTTAGCTGATGTACAGTTTAGCATTGACAAACAAAATGCTAAGAATCCTCCAACATGGTGGAGACGGTGGGGTAGCCTAGTGGTTAAAGCGGTCGGTCGTCACGCCGAAGGCCCGGGTGTGTGTGTTTATTTCCAGGTGCTGTAACTTCTGTAACTTCTGTAACGTTCCGTCTGGTTGAACGGGGCGGCTTACAGTACATATATAGCTGACCCAAACCTGATTGATATTACAGCCACCTCGCCGCCAGCCGTGACGACGGGGGAGGTGTTCTTCAATCGGCCCAACAACGTCGTTGCAAACATCGTCGAGTGTTTCTTCTGGAATACGGAAGCCACACAACCTTGGGTCGTGCAAAGATGGACTCAAGACATTGGCGTCGATTCCATTTTCACACACCTCTGTAACGACAACCGGTCAGTGACGTTCTGGTGTAGTGAAAACAAGCTGACATCAATCAATTGGACGTACGGTAACATGGCATGTGGTAAGTGAAGATAACGGCTCTACAATCCACTGGGATAACAGGGTGAGGTAAGTTAAAATAAAAGCACTACAATCCAGTAGAATAACAGGATGTAGTACGTGAAGATAACGGCACAGCAATCCGGTAGCATACCAGGGTGCGGTAATCAAAATAAAGGCACTACAATCCAGTTGGATAACGGGGTGGTATGTGAAGATAACGACATTACAATCCAGTAAGATAACGGGGTGAGGTATGTGAAGATAACGACACTACAATCCAGTAGGATAACAGGGTGAGGTATGTGAAAATAAAGGCACTACAATCCAGTAGGATACCAGGGTGTGGTAAGTGAAAATTAAGGCACTACAATCCAGTTGGAAAACGGGGTGCGGTATGTGAAGATAACAACATTACAATCCAGTGGGATAACAGGGTGTGGTATGTGAAGATAACGGCGTTACAATCAAGTTGGATAACGGGGTGAGGTATGTGAAGATAACGACATTACAATCAAGTAGGATAACAGGGTGTGGCAAGTGAAAATAAAGACACTACAACCCAGTAGGATACCAGGGTGTGGTAAATGAAAATTAAGGCACTACAATCCATTTGGATAAAGGGGTGAGGTATGTGAAGATAACGACATTACAATCCAGTAAGATAACAGGGTGTGGTAAGTGAAGATAACGGCTCTACAATCCAGTGGGATAACAGGGTGTGGTAAGTGAAGATAACGGTTCTACAATCCAGTTGGATAACAGGGTGTGGTAAGTGAAAATAAAGGCACTACAGTCCAGTTGGATAACAGGGTGTGGTATGTGAAAATAACGACATTACAATCCAGTAGGATAACAGGGTGTGGTATGTGAAAATAACAGCATTACAATCCAGTGGGATAACTTTATTTTCACTTAAAGGCACTACAATCCAGAAGGATAACAGGGTATGGTATGTGAAGATAACGACATTACAAATCCAGTGGGATAAGTGAAAATAAAGGCACTACAATCCAGTTGGATAATCCAACTGGATTGTAGTGCCTTTATTTTCACTTATCACATGAAGTATGTGAATATAACGACTCTACAATCCAGTAGGATAACCGGGTGTGGTAAGTCGAAATAAAGGCACTACAATCCAGTTGGATAACGGGGTGAGGTATGTGAAGATAACGACATTACTATCTAGTAGGATAACAGGGTGTGGCAAGTGAAAATAAAGGCACTACAATCCAGTAGGATACCAGGGTGTGGGAAATGAAAATTAAGGCACTATAATCCAGTTGGAAAACTGGGTGACGTATGTGAAGATAACGACATTACAATCCAGTAGGATAACAGGGTGTGGTAAGTGAAAATAAAGGCACTACAATCCAGTAGGATACCAGGGTGTGGGAAATGAAAATTAAGGCACTACAATCAGTGGGTTAACAGGGTGTGGTATGTGAAGATAACGGCACTACAATCCAGTTGGATAACGGGGTGAGGTATGTGAAGATAACGACATTACAATCCAGTGTGATAACAGGGTGTGGCAAGTGAAGATAACAACATTACAATCCAGTAGGATAACAGGGTGTGGCAAGTGAAGATAACAACATTACAATCCAGTGGGATAACAGGGTGTGGCAAGTGAAGATAACAACATTACAATCCAGTGGGATAACAGGTTGTAGTATGTGAAGATGACGACATTACAATCCAGTGGGATAACAGGGTGTGGTATGTGAAGATAACGGCACTACAATCCAGTTGGATAACGGGGTGAGGTATGTCAAGATAGCAGCATTACAATCCAGTTGGATAACAGGGTGAGGGAAGTGAAATAAAGGCACTACAATCCAGTAGGATAACAGGGTATGGTATGTGAAGATAACGACATTACAAATCCAGTGGGATACCAGGTTGTAGTATGTGAAGATAACGACATTACAATCCAGTGGGATAACAGGGTGTGGTATGTGAAGATAACGGCACTACAATCCAGTTTGATAACGGGGTGAGGTATGTGAAGATAGCAGCATTACAATCCAGAGAGGGTAACAGGGTGAGGGAAGTGAAATAAAGGCACTACAATCCAGTAGGATAACAGGGTATGGTATGTGAAGATAACGACATTACAAATCCAGTGGGATACCAGGGTGTGGTATGTGAAGCTAACGGCTCTACAATCCAGTGGGATAACAGGGTGTGGTAAGTGAACATAAAGGCACTACAATCCAGTTGGATAACAGGGTGTGGTATGTGAATATAACGACATTACAATCCAGTAGGATAACAGGGTGTGGTATGTGAAAATAACGAGATTACAATCCAGTTGGATAACAGGATGTGGTATGTGAATATAACAACATTACAATCCAGTAGGATAACAGGGCGTGGTATGTGAAGATAACGGCACTACAATCCAGTTGGATAACGGGGTGAGGTATGTGAATATAACGACTATACAATCCAGTAGGATAACAGGGTGTGGCAAGTGAAAATAAAGGCACTACTATCCAGTAGGATACCAGGGTGTGGTAAGTGAAAATTAAAGCACTACAATCCAGTTGGAAAACGGGGTGAGGTATGTGAAGTTAACGACATTACAATCCAGTGGGATAACAGGGTGTGGTATGTGAAGATAACGGCACTACAATCCAGTTGGATAACGGGGTGAGGTATGTGAATATAACGACATTACAATCCAGGAGGATAACAGGGTGTGGCAAGTGAAAATAAAGGCACTACAATCCAGTAGGATACCAGGGTGTGGTAAATGAAAATTAAGGCACTACAATCCACTTGGATAACGGTGTGAGGTATGTGAAGATAACGACATTACAATCCAGTGGGATAACAGGGCCACGTAAGTGAAAATAACGTCACTACGATCCAGTAGGAAAACAGGGTGAGTTATGTGAAAATAACGGCTCTGCAATCCAGTGGGATAACAGGGTGTGGTATGTAAAGATTACGGCACTACAATCCAGTGGGATTACAGGTCGTGGTATGTGAAGATAACAGCATTACAATCCAGTGGGATAACAGGGTGTGGTAAGTGCAGATGGCTGCACTGTAATCCAGTGGGATAACATGGTGTGGTATATGAAGATAACGGCACTACAATCAAGAAAGATAACAGGGTGAGGTATGTGAAAATAACGGCACTACAATCCAATAGGCAACATATCACGGGGTGTAGTAAGCGAATACAAGGGAAGTACAGTGAAACCGGCACATGGTCGCATGGGATATGATAAGTGAATAAAACAGGGCCTAGATTTTCGAAGTTCTCTTAGAACTAAGGTAGACATAAATGCCATGCCTTAACATTAACTTACGACCACCTTAGCGCTAAGAGAGCTTCGAAAATCTAGGCCCTGAACTACAGTCTATCCGGCACGAGATAAGGTAATTTTCCATATTAGCTGTATCCCATGGACTGACAGTATAAACTTTTCTGAAATATTGCAAACCGTATAGACGTTCTGTTACAGATACAACAACGACCGTCACATCAACCTCCAGTACAACATCTTCAGCACTCATAACTGACATATCGACAGGTGATACCACACAGTCTACCACAAACACGGCAACAACGGCAACAACCACAGATACAACGACCGGTACATCAACCTCCAGTACAACACCTTCAGCACTCATAACTGACATATCGACAGTCTATGACATATCGACAGGTGATACCACACAGTCTACCACAAACACGGCAACAACATCTACAGCAGCAACAACCCCAACGACCACGACCACAACCACAACCACGACCACAACCACGACTACAACAACGACCGTTACATCAACCTCCAGTACGACACCTTCAGCACTCATAACTGACATATCGACAGGTGATACCACACAGTCTACCACAAACACGGCAACAACATCTACAGCAGCAACAACCCCCGCGACCACAACCACAACCACGACTACAACAATGACCGTTACACCAACCTCCAGTACAACACCTTCAGCACCCATAACTGACATATCGACAGGTGATACCACACAGTCTACCACAAACACGGCAACACCATCTACAGCAGCAACAACCCCCACGACCACAACCACAACCACGACCACGACTACGACTACACCAACGACCACTTCGTACAACCCTTTTCCAGTGCGCAAGGTTGTGGTGAGGTGTGCCTGTCGATGCAAGGACTTGTCCCTTCCCTCGGATACCAAACAAGTGAAAGAAGTGGCGCTGTCGATACAGAAGGAACTGAAAGTGGAGATTAAGACTTTGAGCAAGTCTGTCCAGAAGAAGAAGAGCACTAAAGACCAACGGTCTTCCTCTACCAACATGGGGTATCTGGCCATATCACTCATGTGTATTATATTCGGAGCAGTGGTCATACCAGACGTGGTCAGTGTGACTACAGCCATATACAGCGCCATCAAGGGAATGTGATACCGCGGTATTGTACCTGGTCAGTATCAGATATACATGTATACAACAATATAAGGGGAGCAGGATACCGCGGTATTGTACCTGGTCAGTATCAGATATATACAACATAAGGGGGCCGTGATACCGCGGTATTGTACCTCGTCAATATCAGATATACATGTATACAACAATATAAGGGGAGCATGATACCGCGGTATTGTACCTGGTCAGTATCAGATATATACAACATAAGGGGGCCGTGATACCGCGGTATTGTACCTCGTCAATATCAGTCATGGGTTCAATTACTTTGAAATGTAAATAATTGAATTACAATTACTTTGATTTTCCTCAATTACAATTACAAATACAATTACACCTTAAATTAATATGTAATTAATTAAATTACAATTACATTACCAATGTAATTAATTACATTACAAATTACTTTGTTAAAAAAACAAAACAAATATATTTCTGTATTCCTTTAATCAACAAGATATCGATGTTGGTAAAGAGTGGTCACTAAATCCGATTCATATTTTTGTCATCAAAAAGTGAAATGCAAAATTAGATTATATCTACAATGTACACTATTTGATCAAATTTGTATTTTGCATATTTTTGGGGCTTATTATCAAATACACACCTCTATCATCTCTTGTTGCAAAAACACTTTGTCCACCACTGTTACCTAAGGTGTACTGTATCATGACATCATTACAGGCCTACATTACAATATATAATCAGCCGGTCTCTCTATCTGACATAATCCACATTAACATACTAAAGGATTTGTCAACTTGGATTTATGGCTTATTACCTTTCATGATTATAAAAATAGGACTACAGTTCAGTAAGATTTTGAATATCATATCCTGTGAGAAATAAACAAAGAGGCCATTTTGATAGGAACATGACTAATAGTACTGTTAATCCCCATTTTCTTCAAATACCAACCTACATTCAGTCATGTGTTAGTGCTTCCCTTTGTTTCACAAATGTGCAGATGGTGATAGTTACAAAGGCTTAGACATTCAAAACTCTTTCAAAACTTAACACCTGCTAGAGTATATACCGACAACAAGCATCTTATTGAAAAACAATGCTTTGTCCTCCTTATTGTACATAATATAATTGCAAGGGTTGCCCGATGACCACCAAAATAAAAAGTGAGATGTAATTGAAAAGTAATTGAAAAATTCAATTACATTGAGATATTAATTAATTAAATTACAATTACAAATTACATTTTAAACATTCAATTACAAATTACATGCAATTACATAGATTTTTGTAATAAATTACATTCAATTACAATTACAAATTACAATTACCCCATGTCTGGTCAATATCAGATATATACAACAATATAAGGGGAGCGTGATACCGCGGTATTGTACCTGGCCAATATCAGATATATACAACAATATAAGGGGAGCGTGATACTGCGGTATTGTACCTTGTCAATATCAGATATATACAACAATATAAGGGGAGCGTGATACCGCGGTATTGTACCTGGTCAGTATCAGATACATACAAAAATATAAAGGGGCGTGATTCCGCGGTATTGGTCCTGGTCAATATCAGATATATACAACAACATAAGGGGGCGTGATACCGCGGTATTGGTCCTGGTCAATATCAGATAAACTCTTCAAAAATGAAATGCGCCGGCCAAAGATAAGGACAAATCGATTAAGCTTGAGCATATATGAAGGAAATTCTCTCAGATGATTTCTGATAGTTTGGACAGAAATTCTTCGAAGACCAATCACCTATCCTGCAGTGTCCGTTGCTGTAGCAAATCGGTGACGTAGGTTAAACACCCGGATGAATCGGTCCTGAGCAGGAGTGGTCACTCTTGGTCTTCCACCTCTGGGGCGATTTTGGGTCGAATTGAAGCGGGTATATCGATGTCGTAATCGCGATATGGTGCTGGGGTGGACGTTGAAGTGTCTCGCAACGGCAGGCTGAGACTCCCCTGCTTCCAAACATCTAGTGGCGATATTTCGGTCAGTAGCATTATTTTTTCTTCGTTTACGACGTAAATTTCGTAATGAAATGGTGAATTTGGTTTATCCTTTTTATAGTCGATGTCTCTACTCATATTTTCAACACATTGCACGTGCATTACGTGGAAAACTCTTTCCTCATGCACTTTTCATGTATCGTTTTCATTTTTATGACAAACGTTTACAAACACATTTTGGGATGGTGTACACACCAACCACGACATGATTAACGGGATTCAAACATAGTAATTGTCTTAATGACGACTGCATTCAACATATACCGAAATGAACTGCTGAAAACGCCTGTACGTTTCTTCTTTTTGAAGAGTATATATACAACGATATAACGGGAGTGTGATACCGCGGTATTGTTCCTGGTCAGTAATTAGAATAGGTTCACTTTTGTCGTGTGTTATTAACTTAACTATTTTTCTGTTTTACAAAATATCAAATTACTTACACAACTGCGTGTGTACGTGTGAGAAGACACAAAGTATAATCTCTATCCTGAACCGTCAGTATTTAATTACTTGCCATTACGGCCAATCAAAACCTACTTCTGGTACAAGCAGGCTGGAACTGTCACTAGAAGTCACGATCATGCGTGCACATAAGCTTTGAGATAAATCATTTGTCACGTTTTGCCATAAAATGGATGTCCACACTGAAATACTGGCTTCAGTGTGCCAAATACAATATTCAAAGCACGGTGACAGCTTGAATACCAACTAACTTGGCACAGCGTCTCGCCAACTTCATATGTCAGTTGATGTCACCTCAAGATCCAGGTTAGAATTGGTCGTCAGCAATCCATGCTTGTCGTAAACGGCGACGTACGGGAACGGGTGGTCTGACTCGCTGTCATCGTACATCGATACTCATGCGGTTGAGTCCAGACTCAATTATTTAAAGACCGCCACCATTTAGCTGGAATATTGCAGAGTGCGGCTAAGACAACAAACAAACAAATTATGCAACATTTTGCGCGATATATTTGTGTGATGTTTGTCAACGTTTCGTGGCTTCAATATAGTGCTTGCGAAGTTTTTCTCACCAAAGTATAACTTATATATATATATACTTCTGACGATGGGGAACTAATGATTCGAATGCAGGCTGTCTTTGGGGTGTACTTAGAATACCACGGAGTTGCATATGAACACGCCATCTACAGTCCGTTTGATTTAATTTGAGACCGATGAATTGCTCACCAACACAAAATCTAATAATTGCAACAAAACCAAATTTTGCACAATCAAATGAAATCGACAGACCAACTCTGATGATTTGTCTCATAATTTTGGAATAAAGAAGAAGTAGAAGAAGAAGAAAATTGTTTATTAAAGTGTCACATGTTGTACATCATACTTCATTTTCACGCGAGTTTCAATGGTCAAATAAACTTCCAGGACAAAGTGGGGTGCGCACCCCTCCTCTGGATCCGAGTATGGTGGGGTACGCACCCTGCACCCCCTCCTCTGGATCCCAGTATGGTGGGGGTGGTATTGCATCTTACAAGCGGTCTGATTTCACTGGTGTGGATATATATTTGACGTGGCTAGCGATATATGAACGATTTTACGTCCTGTGGTTGTTCAGTTCGCTAAAAACATCGGCAAATGTTGTACTGTAGATGACAAAGCCAGACCAGATAGTACTCAGGTCGTCACCGATTATCTCCGACGAGAAGGCGGGGACTGGTTTTGCTCTGTGCTCTCACGTCCCCAGTCAAGCACCTGCGGGATGTGCTCGGCCGGAGAGTGTGCACCAGAAACCAATCACGCCCCAACGTGACCCAGTCTTGAGGAGCTCTTCAGTCGGTATGGCGGGCAGTACAAAGAGCAACCATACGCAAGTCAGTTGACGATGTGCCATTGCATGAGACGAAGTGCTTGTGTCAATTAATTTTACAGACATTTATAGTCAATGTGCGAAATAGCCACTGGCCCGCTAGCCCGTGGCTAGTAAACGTCCAGTCGGGCAAGTAAATCTCGACAGTTACCTGCCCGAATGGGTAATGAATTTTCATGGGGTCATGTTGTAAATATATCACTCTCTCCGACTGTTAAGTTATAATACACTTTTAAATCATGCAAGATTAGAGCCTGATAAAATGTTCATCATATAAGCAGTTTAATGATGAAACCTGTGTCATGCCGACAATATCTTATTCTCATATATTTTTTGTAATCTTTTGCTTAGTTTCTACATTCAAATTTCGGGCTCGTGAATTATCTTGTGGGCTAGTAACTTTCAGGCACAGCTAGCCCGACTGGCTGGCAAATTTGGAAACTATTTCGCACACTGCTTATAGTCATTAATAATTACGCATAATTTCATCAGTTCCCCTATTTTTGTAAATATACATGTAGTTTGTATTACAGTAATGCATTGTCTAGCCATTTACGTGAACGGGTGATCATGAATATCTAATATTGTCGTTTTTCAACGTTGATTGTAAAAACTTTCTTTAACCTTACACTTGTTTTTCCGCCGTTTATCGATCCGCTGGCCTTAAAATAGAAAATTCAGAAGTAAAATACTCATTGTATCAATTGTTTTTCCCATACCTCTGACGGTTAAAATTACTTTGACTATAACAATAATCTAAAGGGATTTTTATACGACTAAAACACGTTTTCCAACGATAAATTATATTTGTTTTAATCACTATTCCTTCTAAAATCAACTTATTGATTGCAAAATGCTGTACAATGCATTTTTTCAACTTGCCAACAAAACCTTTCATGCACTTTCCAAATTCACAATGACTTAAGGTTTCGTGTCTTTTCTGTCAACTGTTTTAATTATATAATGCGAAAACAGTAACCATCCCGATGAGATATGTCTATTTAATATGTAACGTATTACTTGGAAGTTGTCTGTTCAAATTGTATTTGTAACAGAATTTGTCCTGTAGTGTGAGTTTCTCTGTCGGGTAATCTGAAATAAAAACTGAAGCATCTTGTGTTGGGTTTCATCTTTGTAATGATTACTGACTTGGCAAATCTAAATCATCTTCACAGGATCCTCTTCACAGGAAGTGACGTCATACACATTCGCATGGACATCATCCCTTCTAAAATTGAGCAGGCTAATTCTGCACGTGAAACAAATAAACAGTTCACCAAGGTGAGGGTCGATAGTATAGCAAACGTCGTATAGGTGAGGTGAGGTGAGGTGAGGTGAGGTGAGGTGAGGTGAGGTGAAATTGGGTTTAACGTCGCGCTGGAGAATATGTCGCTCATATGACGACGATGCATGCGTGTGTATGTGTATGTTTATGTACGGCTGCTTGTACTAGCCCAGACTGAAGCTAGCCCACTGAGATACCATGCCGCAGTGAAGCATGAATACCTCACTCAGACACATTATACTGACTCCGAGCCGACCAGTCCTTGTTGTACCCATTAATGCCGAGCGCCAGGCAGGGACCAACAAGTACCATATTGTAACGTCTTTTGGTATGACGCGGTCGGGGATCGAACCCGCCACCTTCCGCTCTCCGGGCAGACGCTCTAACCACGGAGGCGGTCCACACGTCGTATAGGATTCGTTAGGTGGTCAGTAAAACTTGCAGGAACTAAAACATGCATTGTTCATGGGACATTAGGTACCAGGAACCATTGTTGATTGGGCTTTGTTTACGAGGAATCATTTTTACAGGGCATTATTTATTTGGAACCATTGTTTAGGATATTGTCTACTAGGAATAATTCTTTACATGGTAATGTTTACTAGGAACCATTTTACAGAGCATTAGGTACTAGGAACCATTGTTTTCATGGTATTGTTTACTAGGAACCATTGTTTATGAAATATTAGGTACTACGAACCATTGCTTTCATGGTATTGTTTACTAGGAACCATTCTTTACATCACATTGGGTACTAGGAACTATTGTGGATAGGGCTTTGTTAGTGAGGAATCATTTTTTACAGGGTACTGTTTATTAGGAACCATTGTTTATAGTGAGTGAGTGAGTTGAGTTTTACGCCGATTTTAGCAATATTCCAGCAATATCAAGGCGGGGGACACCAAAAATTCAGATTCGGATTTCATTTTTAACTTGAGTAAATCATGAATGGGTAGTCTTTGAATAGAGGTAGTTGCACTCAATAGTATTATTCGCTGCTGCACTAATACAATACTCAAACATTGATGGGCAAAGGGAAGGTATAGTGAATTCTAGCAAAGCAGACCCGTATAGTGAAAAAACCCACTTCTTATATGTTTGTACTCACTTTTATCTGATTAAATTTTGACCGCCTCCGTGGTGTAGTGGTTAGAGCGTCCGCCCGGAGAGCGGAAGGTCGCGGGTTCGATCCCCGACCGCGTCATACCAAAGACGTTAAAATATGGTACTTATTGGTCCCTGCCTGGCGCTCAGCATTAATGGGGACATTAACAAGGACTGGTCGGCTCGGAGTCAGTATAATGTGTCTGAGTGAGGTATTCATGCTTCACTGCGGTATGGTATCTCAGTGGGCTAGCACTATAAAACCAGCTTCAGTCTGGACTAGTACAAGCAGCCGCACATACACATACACACGCATTCACGTCGTCATACGAGCGAAATATTCTCCAGCGCGACGTAAAACCCAATTTCACCTCACCTCACCTGTTTAGAATTCCTTGGATTTCACAGTGCAAATGAAGTCAGAACATAACTGTATACGTATATCAGATACAGCAACAACCAATAATAATTTATTGTTGTTTCATTTTAGTGAGTGACTGTAGTTTTACGCCGCACTCAGCAATATTCCAGATATATTGCAGTCTGTAAACAATCGAGTCTGGACCAGACAATCCAGTGATCAACAGCAATCGGTCTATTGGGATACGATGGCATGTGTCTACCAAGTCAGCAGGCCTGACCACCCGATCCCGTTAGTCGCCTCGACAAACATGGGTTGCTGAAGATCAGTTCTAACCCGGATCTTCACGGGTTGTTTCATTTCAACCATTCAAACAGGTGTACACTGTCACCTGGCAAGTTACGTTCAGTGGGGACCGCCTCCGTGGTTTAGTGGTTAGAGCGTCCGCCCGGAGAGCGGAAGGTCGCGGGTTCGATCCCCGACCGCGTCATACCAAAAGACATTAAAATATGGTACTTATTGGTCCCTGCAGCCTGGCGCTCGGCATTAATGGGTACAACAAGGACTGGTCGGCTCGGAGTCAGTATAATGTGTCTGGAGTGGGTTATTCATGCTTCACTGCGGCATGGTATCCCAGTGGGCTAGCACTATAAAACCAGCTTAAGTCTGGGCTAGTACAAGCAGCCGCACGTGCACATACACACGCATGCACGTCGTCATATGAGCGAAATATTCTCAAGCACGACGTAAACCCAATTTCACCTCACGTTCCAGTGGTTAGATTCATCAGAAGCGGTCGTAAAATATATACTTGTCATGTTGATTTGTCAGTTGCAAAATGAATAAATGAGTGAATGAACGCTGCCTTGTGACGCGGCACAAGTACCTGAGCGTGACACAGACAAAGTGTATTGAACGAAGACTTTGAAAGTAGAACTAGAATTAAACGTCGATGTGTCTGTGAGTTTAGTTTCACGCCGCTTTTGGCAATATTCAAGCATTATCACAGCGGGGAGACACCAGAAATGGGCTTCACACATATTGTACTCATGTGGGAAATCGAACCCGGGTTTTCGGCGTGACGAGCGAACGCTTTAACTACATGGCTACCCACCGCCCTTAAACGTCGATGTACGATATCACAATCGGATATATACAGATGTACATCTTTTAAACGCGAGATTCCTGCTTGGGTCAGCTCTTGAGTGAGTGAGTGAGTGTTGTTTTACGCCGCTTTTAGCAATATTCCAGTAATATCACGGCGGGGAGACACCAGAAATGGGCTTCACACATATATATAGTGGTATTAGTATACCCAGGTCAGCTCTTGAAGATATGCGTGGGATTTCGCATAATGACGATATCTGACGTAGGGAAAAATTCATATTTGAAAAGTACAAAATGTTTGTAAAACATTGCTTTATAAACTGTTAGAATTTTTGATTTTTTTCATTTCAGTTTCATTTCAGTTCGTTTATATAAAAGAACTTCAAAATGTGGGAATTACTGAATTATTAATATTTAAGGTTAAACTATGTATCTGCAAAGTAATTTTTCAGTTTTGATCAATTGAGTGAGGGAGTGAGTGAGTTTAGTTTTACGCCGCTTTCCAGCAATATCACGGCGGGAACACCAGAAATAGGCTTCACACTTAGTTTTTTTGATCAAGCTTCATAGAAAGATTATTCATTATGATAACAGATAATAAATATCCCTACTTAACTCGTTTTAACCTAAATACCAATGACTGAATATGTGCCATGCAAATTCAATAGAGTTCCAGTATCAGTACCACCTGTCGATAAACAGTCGATTAGCGTGTTGCGTCTTGTTTCGCGGTCTGGTGTTGTGGTCTGTAATCGACGGCTTACCATGTAGACGAGAATAATATTTAATTTCAAACCATACGATTGTTTAAAGGTGTGTTTCCTTTAATCTTTTCATTTATTTTTGTAGGGAAATACGATTTATAAACCGGTATCTTCTTGT
Organism: Haliotis rubra; assembly: GCF_003918875.1. Lineage (NCBI taxonomy): Eukaryota > Metazoa > Mollusca > Gastropoda > Lepetellida > Haliotidae > Haliotis > Haliotis rubra. Next base: position 106,803 of record NW_025765656.1, read on the forward strand.
TGAAATCTGACATGGTCTGATCCTTCGAACGCGCCCCCAAGGCCAAGATAGAGATCCGATTAAGTGGACCAATCGCAATGTTCCTTAACTGGGGTCGGTCTGACAAATTGACCAACCAGAATAGTCGTAACATATTATCAAGAAAATCTATCATGGCGACGTTGATGTTTACAAATGGAGTCGGTACAGGGTGATGTTTGAAATTGAGCATGTAGTTTACAGTCTTAGAAATACCCTCCACAAATTTATGTGCGGACAACGAATTAGACTTAGATCACAATGTCGGAAAGATACAGCTCGGAAACGTCTGTGGTGACCAGAAGATATGGAAGAAGTGGCGGAGCTAATCGTGGCCAAATGCAGAGTTTGCTCGGCGAGTTCAGGGGTCTGTATGAGGGAAAATTGAGGAGACTCGAGGAAGCCGAAAAAACAGGAGAGGAAACATCAAAGGTCAGTATAATGCATATATGAATAGGTACATTTATACGTATTAATTGCCACTGAGACAGCCTATAGTTGTACACGGTGCATCTTTCATTCATCGCTTGTCAACAAACATGACAGATTACCATGATTCAATCTTGATTGTTTTACCTGTGTCCATTTCGTTGTAAACGTTAACATTTGTTGACTTGTTAATGTTACTGAAAGTTAAATTATGTACTTCTGTTACCAGCATTTGAGTTAAGGTCAGCAAATTAGTATTTATAGAAACCTACATGGTAGACTGTATAATATATCACCTGTGTTTGTACTTGTCTCCACTTGAACCATGTGTACAGCTGTGTGCCTCTAGAAACATGATAATCATGGTCATTATCTGATGGACGTTTACAATGTAAGGGCATTTTCTAAATAGATGTTATATGCACATTAACCCCTGGCTGCGAGTTTTTTTTCAGGCACATTTTCATACGGTTTGAAAAGTGATCGTTGTGAGAGAATTGCGCTCGCGGCGTGGTCCTGGATCTACGTACGGCTATAAAATTACACAGAAATGTAGAATATTAAATTTCCTATCCGTTGGTATTAATATAAGTGCAACTACCTCGGCGGTTTGAGAAATAGACACTTCCAAATGTTGTCCAATTTTTTATCGTTAAAAACAGTAATTTTATCCGCTTTTTATAAGCACCGATAAAAGCACTGTGCTACTCACGAAATTTTTAATGTGGCATCTTTACGGAAAGTGTTAGCGAAGAAAATACAGCTTGATATCTGAGCGACATAAGTGTATATGAATTGGGTTTATGTGCTTGTGCATAGCGGTATCGCTCAACATTAAAAATGACTCGCAATAAATGTCAAAATGGATTTTCTTCTATGGCGTCCAAACTGACGACAGAGAGGTCATACACATATAATGATAAGGGGCATAACTCCGTTATGCGTAACACTATGTCCATGTAACTCAGATCACTTGGAGAGGAATTTGTTGTGGATACGGACGCTATATTTTCGTTATTTTATGTTCATGAGTGAACCAAACTATCCCAATTCAAAGTACCCCAATGTGGCGGATGCAGTTTGGTAGTTTCACAATTTACAAGAAAAATGACAACGTATTACATGTGAAAGCACGTAATAGCGATTTGGATGGCCCCTATCCGATATATAAGTTAGTTCTTAGATTCCCATATTGTCCTGTTTTGTGTAGATGTATTTTTGACTAATTTTGCATCGTTATTACCAGAGTACTAGCCATATCTTCAAATGTAATGAAATTGCTGAAAATAATACACCATTTTAGTTGGCGTCATTGCTTGTTTTATGCATTTTGCGGCGTCGGAAAAGAGCGACACTGGTATGCTGTTTAGTACATATCTCACCTAATTTCCTTTAATTGTGTGAAGGTCACCGGCTTCTATGTCAGAATTTAAGACTCTTTAGACAAAACATAAAATGACTGATTTTTCCATTTAAATAGTGTCCTGAATATATCAACAATTAGACAGTTTGACTGTGTATCTTTTTTGTGAAACCACAGCACCTGTTTGGCATCAATTTAGCAGTAAATGGAAAATAACATTTCACAACACCCGAATATTTTGTTTAGGATAAGAATTTTCTTTGTTTATGATTATGTAGCTATTTCTCTTCATAAGTATGCAATGAAAGATGCAAAAAGATAGCTTTTATATATATGGAACTAGTAATGCATTACTATATATTAGAATATGGATGTAAGATTTGTCCAAATTAAGACATGACATGGTTTATATATATTTTTTAAACAATTTCAGTATAAATATAGTTAGAGTTTGATATCCTGTCATCACAATATTTTTTAAATCGAATATGAATTGATTATATTATCGAAAACAATGATAGTGAATCATAAAACGTTTTCCGCCAATCAATTTACATCATTGTTTTCTCTATAAACCGACACACAAATGCGCCAAAAAACAAGACAATTCCTTTAAATATGTGTGCATATACATTTCATACCATATATAAATCATTTTTATTAATATTATCAGTTTTACTTATAAGGTTGAATTAAATCGCCGTTCATTAACCTGTTCATGTGAAACTGCAATATTGAATCAAATGCATTGAATATTGTACATCATCGGAACTAACGCAATTGCAGTTATGGCTCGTTTGATCTTCTAACACTTGTGTAAAGGTTTAGAATATGGTGTATTGCACTAAATATGTCAATTTCCTATGTAAATATGATTCAAACAATCAAAAACTTTCAAAGAATAAAACACGTAAACCCTATCGCATACGTATGATGATATGATATTGAACAAGGCTAAATGTGGATACTGACAGTCAGTTTCATGAAAAAGTATCTGAACTATCGCATAAAATATACACCATAATACTGACAGTGTAATCGGAAGGATTGGGCGATTGTGTTTACTCTTGTTCAACCGACCTTCACCTCAAAGAAATTGCCTAATATGTACAACAATGTTGACGTATGACATCACTACTACCGCTGACCCGATTTCTTACAAAATGGCGGCTTTGCTGACAAGGGTACACAGGATTTTTCGAGGACCCTTCCATTGATTCAGGGATCGTTTGTCCATAAATATGAGATGTAAGTAATCAGAATGATTCTGACTATCTGTGTATTGTTATATGTTTTATCGTTTTTCACTAAAAGTAAGAGAAAAGACAGAAATCCAGATAATTACCGTTGTCGTTTCTGCGTGATTTTCCGTCAGTCATGGCGTCAGCTGCGGAAACTTTACAATTTCTTATGAATTATCAAATCATTGCATTGTATCTATTTATAATTTCCTATTTCTTGCTCACGATACTCTTTCCATGCATATTCCAAAGGTATTGAGCCATTGCAAGCAATGAATAGACGGATGAATGTTGGAAAATTTCAGAAAATGCTACACAGTGTAAAATAGGTTTTGTCTTTGTTTACATTTGAACCAGCCGAAGTCTTCGAGCACAGCGTTAAGTTTTCACACCAAATATGTTTACGTCTCATTTTATCTAGGCGGTTGGCATTGGTGACAAAGACCACTTGCAGTTTGAGTCCTAAAATGTATGGGGAGTTTATTGATGTATTTTTGAAGCTGAATATGAAATATCATTGATGTAATATCGTCTCAATACCGCCTTAGCGAAGCGTGATTTTTTTGTAAACACTATCTAATATGGCGGAAAGCTCTCGGCGTTAGCGTGTGTAAGTGCATTTTGAAAACATCCCAACCGATTCTAGATTCACCGCAGCGTTTCAGAATTTTACTTAAGATTTCATGTAAAACTGATATGAGTGATCATGAATATGTTATTTTGAAATTCAATACTCCCAGTAATTATCCGGTTTTCACATTTCAAAACATACAGCAAATAGCAGCTGTGAATCGCGATTTTCGTACTGTGTCAAAAATGGCGACATTTTCGATGAAGCCTATTTTGAAAGGTCATTTTCAGCACTTGAACTTTGTCTAAAATAATAGTGGATGGTATCAAGAAACAGGAAATTTCGAAGAATTCGAAACTGTGAAGTGTATTTGTGCGTGGGATATTTTGATTCTTTTAGTTTGACTTGAAATTGAAGGGTTGAAGGGGAAGGACATATATATGTCCCTGTGGCATCAGGGGTTAATATAGATATATCATAGGTGGTGTGTATGATTTCAATAATATTATTTTATGAATTAGCAGAGATCTGTTATGTTTTTTCAGTTACCAAGTATCATACATATGGTTATTCAGATTAAAGAAGAATTTCATAACCATTGGAGATTAGTGCCATATGAAACTGTTCCCACCATCTTTATCTATGAAATGCCCGATTGGAATATTATTAATTTTATTTTTTTTAGCATAGTTGTCACAACTCCCAGGGCGCTTTTCAGCTGCAGTACTTGAACTATATCTCTTATTAAACCTTACAAATAGTCTATAGATAATCATTTTGACAAAATAATTATGAACTCTGCTTGTTCAGGTTAAGACTTAAACAGGAAAACATAACGGCAAAGGGGCACCTGTTTGTTATGTGATCCCAGAGATAAAGAAGTAAAAAAGACTCATGAAAATTTCAAAGATACCCTAACCAAGTATATTTGTTTTGTGCTTTTGCGGATACACTACCTGCAAAAGCTCAAAACAAATATCAATGAGAATGAGAAGTTGTTTGTTGCAACATTCACACTCCTTGTACAGGTGTAATCATGAAAACTGGGGTAGTGAAATCTTGCAGATGATGACACCTACAAGTGAAACTCCGATTTGGATTTCAGTAATCTGCTTAGCTAATGTGAATACGGTATGATATGCAGTTCTGAAGGTCCATGGAGAGGTGATGTGAAGAGTCAGATTATGTTGCTTTGTAAACCTGACCGGTTTTAGTAACATTTTAATTTAGGGATTTAGAAAAGGATGTAATCCCTAAAAATATCTTATATTTTGTCCTGTTCCTTTTGTTCTTGAATTACAACTGTATGTCAGAGTTTGTCATGTGTCTCTGATCACAGCTAACACCCAATTACCTCCTGACAGACACGAGTGTCGTGATCCTGCAGTCTTACGTGGAATGACCCTGAGTGAACAGGAATGAGGTGCTGGTGCAGACAGTGGAGGAGCTGGAGAAAGAAGCCAACGGAGAGTTGCCATCCTCGAAGTCTAAACTGGCCAAGACTTCTGGCAGTGTCAAGGTCAGTTGTACATCTTCTCCACATATGATGTCCTCTTGGCTGAAAGAGAATCAAACACACTCGTGTTAAATGAAATTTAATGTTTTTAAAAAAATTTGCCAGTCTGAGGCACTTGGTTTGGAATCAAGATAAATCCCAGCTGCAAAAAAAAAAATCTTGTGAATCTGTCATTTTGACTTGGTGTAGTGTGTTGCAGTGTTGTGCTTGTTGATTTCCAGCTTACAGAGGCAAAACATCAGGTAGATTTTAGTTACATGTTTTGTGTGAAAACCTTCTGGTCTGTCATTTACACTAAAGGTTCCATGCATAAAAGATGAACATTCAATCTACATTTTCATTTGAGATATATTTGGAGAAAGCGGAAATTGTTTGAGACTGAAATTTTTGAATTGCAACAACTGTGTCAGTATGATCTTATCGAAACGAACATTTTGTTGTGCATTTTTAATTGGCTTAAAAGGTGATATTATAAAATGAAAATGTTGCTTCAATGTTGTGATGTTCAACACATAACAGTTAACCAGCCTTGTGTGATATGCATGCCCTTCAGAGTTTTTAGACTTCACTGCACCAAGTTGTTCCTTAATCTTTGGGTAAACCTAATGCTGACAGAACTGAAACAACTCACTGAACCACTCTCTAGTTGTAGAGATTGTATGAGTGCTTCTAGTTAATGTTGATTTTGCACTGTCATTTGTAATAGTTAAAAATGTGGCCGCGAAAATGCAAGGGCTCTCTAATGCATAAATCAAAAGTAAAAGGGCTTCTCAATTTAAATTGAAAAGTAGCAAACCTTGGGGATCCCCAAGTTTTAAACTCTGATACATAAGCAATGATAAGGTATAACATGGTGTATTGAAAATTTTCAAATGATGTACTGGGTATATTTTCATACATTTCAAAAAGAATATTATTTGTGTATAGATGAAGCATTGGAATCATGTGTGTATACATTTTGCTGTTATCAAGTTCTGAGACAGTGATGTTAATTAGTGTTGACTCTGTCAAGATTAAACATGTTGCATGTGTGTGTTTATCTTTCTTGATTTACAAACGACCATTGAAGATCCGGGGTAGAATAGGTCTTCAGCAACCCATGTGCTTGCCATAACAAGGCGACTATCTTGTCGTGAAGAGGCTTAATTTCCTAACGGGATCGGGTGGTCAGTTTGGCTGACTTGATTGACAAATGTCATCGGGTTCCCAATTGCGTAGATCGATGCTCATGCTGTTGATCACTGGATTGTCTGGTCCAGACTCGATTATTTACAGACCGCCAGCCATATAGCTGGAATATTGCTGAGTGCGGGGCGTGAAAACTAAACTCACTCACTCACTCACTTGATTTACAACAGGAATTGGGCCATCTTATCTTGACAGTCTGGTGACCATAGTAACACTAGTTTATTACTGGTGCAGCTGGTCTACTGTTGGGTGCATATACTGCAGTGTGTTATCCTGTTTATGGTTTTAAGACTGTGTACGAATATCATGGACACTTGAGCTGCTAGTTTGAATCTTAATTCAAGTATGTTCCTTTCTGTATGGTAAATCTTATAGTCCATTGTATACATGATGTGATTAATGTAATTTTACCTAAATTCCAAAGGGCACACTGATGCAGTGGTGTAGCCTAGTGGTAACACATTTGCTTATTGTGCTGGTTTGAGGCCCCATATATAGGTTTGAAGCCCATTTTCAGTGTTCCCTCGCTGTGATATTACTGTACACTGAGGGCTAGCCATCTTTATGTCTCCTTGAACATGTGGGTCCTAAGTCTTGTACTTCCCTGCTTGGACTCCCTGTACACTGAGGGCTAGCCATCTTTATGTCTCCTTTAACATGTGGGTCCTAAGTCTTGTACTTCCTGCTTGGACTCTTTGTACACTGAGGGCTAGCCATCTTTATGTCTCCTTGAACATGTGGGTCCTAAGTCTTGTACTTCCTGCTTAGGACTCTCCCTGTACACTGAGGGCTAGCCATCTTTATGTCTCCTTTAACATGTGGGTCCTAAGTCTTGTACTTCCTGCTTGGACTCCCTTGTACACTGAGGGCTAGCCATCTTTATGTCTCCTTGAACATGTCGGGTCCTAAGTCTTGTACTTCCTGCATGGACTCCTGTACACTGAGGGCTAGCCATCTTTATGTCTCCTTGAACATGTGGGTCCTAAGTCTTGTACTTCCTGCTTGGACTCCTTGTACACTGAGGGCTATCCATCTTTATGTCTCCTTGAATATGTGGGTCCTTAGTCTTGTACTTCCTGCTTGGACTCCTTGTACACTGAGGGCTAGCCATCTTTATGTCTCCTTGAATATGTGGGTCCTTAGTCTTGTACTTCCTGCTTGGACTCCCTGTACACTGAGGGGCTAGCCATCTTTATGTCTCCCTTGAACATGTGGGTCCTTAGTCTTGTACTTCCTGCATGGACTCCTGTACACTGAGGGCAAGCCACCTTTATGTCTCCTTGAATATGTGGGTCCTAAGTCTTGTACTTCCTGCATGGACTCCCCTGTACACTGAGGGCTAGCCATCTTTATGTCTCCTTGAATATGTGGGTCCTAAGTCTTGTACTTCCTGCATGGACTCCTTGTACACTGAGGACAAGCCATCTTTATGTCTCCTTGAATATGTGGGTCCTTAGTCTTGTACTTCCTGCATGGACTCCCTGTACACTGAGGGCTAGCCATCTTTATGTCTCCTTGAACATGTGGGTCCTAAGTCTTGTACTTCCTGCATGGACTCCCTGTACACTGAGGGCTAGCCATCTTTATGTCTCCTTGAATATGTGGGTCCTAAGTCTTGTACTTCCTGCATGGACTCCCTGTACACTGGAGGGCTAGCCATCTTTATGTCTCCTTGAATATGTGGGTCCTAAGTCTTGTACTTCCTGCATGGACTCCTTGTACACTGAGGACAAGCCATCTTTATGTCTCCTTGAATATGTGGGTCCTTAGTCTTGTACTTCCTGCATTGACTCCCTGTACACTGAGGGCAAGCCACCTTTATGTCTCCTTTGAATATGTGGGTCCTTAGTCACATACTTCCTGCATGGATTCCCTGTAGGTAAGCCGTCAGTGTGTCTCCTTGAACTTGTGGGTCCTCATGTACTTTTTGATGTCCTGATTACAACTGAACAACACTGGCCACCTCCTAATTCCCTCTCATCCAGTGCTGGTGTAAGTCATGTACAAACCTATTATGTACTCAAGCTGCCATACACCATGTCTTTCCCTACTGGAAGAATAGAAGCTTCAATATGCTTTACTGATCCTAGATGTGAGAACTGCTTCAAGAGTCACAACATGAACCAGACAAGGTGTGTTCCACCATATCCAGGCAATACTGGGGACACAGGTAGTTCAGTGGTCTATAATGTCCAGGTTACTGTCCTTGGTTCCTCGTGATACCCTCCAGGGTGGTCACTGCTTGGTCATATCCAGCTGCTCTTTCGGACAAGTGTTTAGGTCAAAGAACCAGATTCGGATAGAAAAGAACCAGTGTGACCAGATTTCACTAATCTTGGGCAAAGTTGTTTGTGGCCTTGTCTAACCCTGTCTTCCTGATCTTCAAAGTAGTAAAATGCCTGTGACCAGTGCCACACTGGCTTAACACCCATGCATTGACGTGAACTGAAACAGTGTTGAAAGTGAAGTTAAGAAGGGTACTTCTTCCTGACACAAGTTGTGCAATACTGCAATATTCTCTTACAACAACCTGCAATATGCCCACTCTCTCTCCTCCATGTTGCCCCCGATATATCAATTTCATGGACATATTGAGACGGGAAGTCTCACACAACCTTCGGTCGGGCCCTACTTATGAACCATCTTCCAAGTGACGGTTGAGTCCACCCTGTGTGTCTAACTCGTGGTCTGAGCAGGCGACTCTTACATGCTCCCCCTGAACCACCCACAGAAATTACACAGAACAGTCCCGTCTCCCCACAACTCTCCCCTGGAGGGGTGCAGCCAGGAACTGTCAAGAACTGCTGCGGAGAGTTTACACTTGAATTTTTTATGACTGGGGAATAAACAATGGATTACAACAAATGGCAGCTTGCCAAGACATTTTTGTAGTGCTGTGCTTTTGCCATGTGCAGATTGGAAATATTTAGCAATGAGTTTGGATCAATTTGAGGTCGATGACCCAAGAGGTGAGATCTCTTTATGTTTGGATTAGGCTAAAAGTGTTTTTTTTTAAATAATATACATGACTTAACATGTGCCTTATTGTTTTAATTGCAATGCTACAGTTTAGATTCTACATTGTCAATGAATTTGTTGAAATTTGTTGAATATAATACTGTAACATTTTATTTCAGAATATACTTTTAATGATATGTAGAAAAAGGATAACCTGATAATTGTACCTTTACTGTCACCGTTCCATAATCTTTTAGTGTAAGCAAATCATTTCAGTATCATTGAGGGTGCATAGGTGGCCCAGTGGTCTAAGATCCAGTCAATTACTGTGAAGGGTTGAGATTTTTGGCCACACCGGCCACATATGACTGAACTTTCAAATCTTGTTTCGGCCTGATGATATAGGTCTGTCACCACCATCCCCATGCTTGCGGGTTTCACCGAGGTGATAAACATCAGAGACTTACATCTCTTCAGGCTTTCCCTCCATCATGGAAAGTGGTGGTGGGGTAGCCTAGTGGTTAAAGCGTTTGCTCATCACGAAGACCCGGGTTCGATTCCTCATTATGGGTACAATGTGTGAAGCCCATATTTGGTGTCCCCGTTCGCGATGTTGCTGGAATATTACTGAAAGCGTGCGAAAACACAACTCACTCCTTCGTAACTGGATTTCTGTTACAAGTGGCACCATGCCATCAATTCACTGTCATAAGTATGATGCACCGCACGCTGGTGGTGCTGAGGTTAGGTGATATTCATCTGAATTTTAATTAAGTAGAAAGACAGGGAAATATTTTCTCATTTGTCATTGGTATGTCTAGTGAGGTAAACATCAGCTTGGTATGACCATGATCGCTCATGATGTTGATCACTGGATTGTCTGGTCCAGACTCGATTATTTACAGACCGCCGCCATATAGCTGGAATATTGCTGAGTCGCGGCGTAAACTAAACTCACTCACTCACTCACTATGACCATGATCACCATGGGGATTAGGTGCCTGACTCTGAGGGTGTGGGTTCGAATCCCAGATGGGACTCCAACCCCCAAAAGTACTAGAATCTCTACTTTACAAAGAAAGTGTAATCCCAAATAAATGAAATATACCATATGTTACATGATCTCCACGGTAACAGATATTCAAAATGTATTGATATCACTGACAACGACTCAAACTTAGTTCTGTTAGTCAGTTTATAAATATTCAAGTTTTGATATCCTCACTTAAATGAATGTAGCTACTATCCCCAACTTAATTCTTTAAAAACAATTACCAACACAATGAGATTAGATTGGTGTTATATTTCCTGATTATCATCAATATTTATGCTTGAATTGATATTGTTATGGCTGTGAAGTACTAGTCAATAATCAAATGTGAGACTTAACAGTGTAACACAGAAGGATATTTCTTAGAAGGATTTATTTGATATTTTAATGATATTTATGAGAAAAGATGGTTAGGTAGGATCATGTGACAAGGCCACAAGATGATGTCATGTTGATGGCAGTTGGAGCATCGGATTCCAACCTTAAAGTCCTCTTATATTGCAGCAACTGTCAAAGGTTTTTGTATGCACATTTTATAAGATCTGACTGAGAGGGAAGTGGGGTGCTGCTGAAATATCTACCTTGCGAAATATGGCATACAAGTTATGTGTCAAGATGTGCCAAACTGTGTGAAAGGAAAGAGACTAATGGAGAACTATATCTACAGCCATTTATGAGATCTGTCACAAGAAAATGTCAGTATATCAAAATAAATTATGGGTTTTTATTAATGTAATTTTTTTAATATTTAAATCATGAATCCTTTAGTTGTAGATAAATTTCAAAACAAATCAATCTAATTTATATTGTAATATCCAAGTGAAGGTTTTAGTATGGGTATTTAGGGACCAGATGCTTGAGAGGCATTTAGAAGTTGGATGGTAACACGTTTGTGTGTACAAAACTGAGCCCCAGGTTAATTGCCCTGATCACATCCATGAAGAGGAAACACCTGTTTGTTTTTAAAATAGAACTGTGAAATTAGTGGACAATGATATCTACTCATGTGGACAGAGTCGCACGGTGCATCAAGGCGTCGGGTCACCTGTAATTACTTCAATAAGACGTTTGGTCGATCACAGATTTTCTGCTTGAATGATGTGGATGATTATATTATCTGACATGCAAGCATTAAGTTATACATTCCTTAAGTTTTTTTCCACTCAACTTGTCAGCGAGTGGCTGTTGCATAATGTATCATTCTGTAAACTGTAGCACTGTAAGATACTTCATCAATTACACTTATAACACACAGGTCATTAAACAACTGAAGGTTAGGGCAGCGGGGAGACAGGTCTTCACAATACAGGACCACAATACTGACATTATGGTCCGTGTTAACATGTCTATTACACTGAACGAAGGTAGAGACTGTACACAGTCAGCCCTGGCGGTTGTAGGAGTGCGTGCGGGGACCTGTCTGTTCCCCGAGTCAAACTTTCGCGCTCCACAGCTAAGTCCTGATAAGAGAATCAACTTTTAGCCTATTTATCATGGGCATTGAATAGGCGATTCCGAGTCGCCTGTGGCAACAATGGGTCCAAGCTGTAGTATGAAGGAGGCTCAGTGAAGCCTGCCTTGGTAGAACTGTAAAGTAAATAGCTTTACTTGTGTGGGGTATGGTTAATAACTAAGCCAGGAACATAAAATTAGCCAACGTCCATTATGGCTTGAGTGTGGCTGGACACTGGGAGGAGGTCTGTGCTGGGTGTGCTAATTAACAGTGGAGTAATTGAAGGTGTGATGGTCGGATAACAAGGAAATACTGGGATGGATCGAGAGGACAGGTATCGGCTCCGGAGTCCGAGTCGGAGCCCGGTACGGAGCCCCAGTGGTAGCCCCCTACTGAACAAGAGAGTTACCTGGAAGGAACCCATTGAACAAGCTAATGTGGCTGTGAGTTGTTGCATCGTTGGTGTTTGTCAGGGCTGTTGCAGTACCATGTCATCTCAATTATGCTGTCAGTTAGTTTTCTATGTCAGTTAATAGGTATTTGACACTTTTATATTTCTTATTTTCAATGTCACATGAATGCATTGACATTTTTACAAGAATATTATCTGACATTAAAAATACCTTTGAATAACATTTTTTAAATATCATTTTTTCATTTATTTTAAAAAAAATAGTTTTTAGTAGTTTTTATATTGCAATTGTACCTTTGAGTTGTAACTCTTAGAATATTGACATGGGCTTATTGGCTTTCCTTTGAATACATATATGAATGAAATACTCAATTGTGTGTGTTAGACATAGATGTAATACACTCAATCAACACAACCAGGTCTGTTCATGTAAGTTGTAACACAGGTGATGGAATATTCCTAACGAGGTAAGGTCCTAATCCCCAGCTATGTAATTAACACCAATTGTTTACATGCTGTACGTGTTCAATGACCTGACATTAATAACATAAATGTTGTGTTCTTTGATTTCGAATTTTGTAATCCCTGTCCTAGCCACTGGTTTGGAGCCTGTCTCCAGTAAAATTCTGTCCGGTCAATAATAAGTCAACACCGTAACATTGTTATGTTCAAACTAGTCTCAAGTTTTGGAGAAAACTGAATTGGTGCATTGGTGGTGGGAAAATAGAGGTTATGTGTGCTTTCCATGCAGAAACAAAAAAGGCAAGCCGTTAAATGTGTGGTTGTATTTTCAGAGCGAATGCTTAAAGATGTTGCTGAAATAGATTTTGTTGGTATTGTAAGATATGAGGAAAGCTTGATAACAGTCTGTTGACTTTGGTGATAAGCTTCTGTTTGTACTCACAACGATGTCCAAAGTTAAAGTAACTGTCTCCCTCATAAATAACTGTGTATCACTTATGGTGCTAACACTCCATCGTTAAAGATTAATTAACATTCATCATGTCACTGCTAAATAATTATCTACTATAATTCCAATTTATCAAATATTTATCTGAACTCCCCTGAGGAGAATACACTGTCAGCATGACCAGCTTTTGGCCATATGTATCTTATTACTATGACTATCTTATCCCATTACTAGTGTAGGACTAGTATGGCCTGTGATATAGTTATGCTCTGTGTGGCTTTGCAAGTCTGGTCTTGTCCATTGTTTTTCAGTTCTTTTAAAGCTTTACTAGTGAGATATCATAGCAGGAACCATTTGATTTGTTATTAAAGTGTGTTATTGTTGGAATAAGTGACATTCTGATACTGAAGTACTAACATATACATTACTGATACTCGTGCAAGGGCTTGTGTAGGAGTATCAGCGGTATTGATAGTTGTATCAGTTGAGTATTAAGTGGATTTATGGGCCATTACATTGCACACGCAGACATCTCAACTTGTCTTGGATCTACAGTAATGGCAAACATATACATATAATACTAGGTTCCTGTAGAAACAGACCTCTGACAAAGCCACAGTTGGTAGAAGGTTCTTGTAATATTGAACATCCTTTGTTTGTTGTGGACGTTGCTGGATATTGTGCGCTCTATTGTATAGACCCACAATGGAAATGGTAATTTCAATATCAAATTTATTTACTTCTTCAAAGTTATATTTATAGAGTTGGTCTTTATCAAGATCTTACTATGATTTAAACATATTTTATTCTATCGAGTATTTACAACATGATAAATATACAACAACATGCATGTAATATAGAAAGAAATATAGTACAGAAATGGTAGAGACCTATGTATGGAGACAGTTATTAAGACATATGAAAATATTTACAGTATTCAAGAAAAATGCTTGCTATTTAATGTGTAATGCTGTATTGCTTTAATGATAAGTTCTTGCTGCCATTTTATAATATATCTAAATTTAAAGCATCATCACGTACTTGTAGTTTTAAAAGGTTAAACATTTTTAAGATTTTCTTATCTTATGACACCTACATCAGTGTCTTTCCTTTATATTTTATTGCACATACTTCTTCACATCCCTTGACTGTGGTCAGATGTCTATAATGGGATTGGGTTTCACACTTACTGCTGCTATGGTTAATGCTTGTCATCATATTGCAATTCTGTAGATCAGTGTTCATGATGTGAATCACTAGATTGTCTGGCAAAGACTTGAGTATGCCTATATCTCTCTCTAGATTGTGGAAACATTGCTGAGTGCAGCATTCAACAAAGAAACAAACTTCTTGAAAAAAACATTCTTCTGGAATCAAATTAATAATAACGTGTATTGTGCCACATGATCTTACTAATGACACACACATAGTATTTGACCTGTGTGTCATCCATCAGTATGATCCATAATACTGTAGTGTGTGAGATCATTACATGGATTTGTGTTGATGTTCTTCTACACGTTATTAAAAACAATTACATTGTATCACCTCATAGTGTTATCTGAACGAAGAGGACTTGTACATTATTAACACTGACAGCTACAGTGAACTGACGCTTAAGTTTAGATACAGGTGTGTAGACATTTAAAAACAAAATAACAAGTTTTGTATTTTATAATTGACTGTTTCCAACAGATAAAATCAGTTGCATATCTATGGTCATGATAGTTAATAATGATCTTGGAGGCTACTTTTAGTCTTGTCACAATTTAAAATGCAGAATCTGAATGTTTGAAGTAAATGTTTGTTTGATATATTATTGTATGTCCTGTGTAGGAAGAAATGCATTTATTATATGTACTCTGAATACTCATTGAATTTAAATCTCTAGGACATATTCATAACTGTGGAGCAATAAAAGGGAAATTGTGGTGATTCGATATACTCCATTGAGTGATCAGTCAGCTGTGCACTTGTAAGGGGAATACATAATTACAGATCACCGTCGGTCGGCGGCTCCACGCTATGGAGGGATTGTGCAAACAACAGCTTTATGATATTATAAAGAGAAAACATTTGTGTATTTGTTATCCAGGGATTGTGTGCATAGAGGATTTATTACCAATGACATAATGCAGGCCTGTGGAGAGAACACTTCAACATAGGAGGCACAATAGGCATCTGACAATAAATTGTTCTGTTGAATGACCTTGTTTGCCATTGTGAAGAAAGTTAACTAGAAGCCTGTGTGAGATTGGAGCATATTAGAAGTTTATGGCTATTCTGATGTGGGGACTTTATGATTTATGACAAGACTGTGCGTTTTGAAGAAAAGAAGGCAACACTGTAGGGCTGAAGTGACATGATTTATTACACTTGAGTGTAAATAGGTGACTGAACAGTGTAGAATAGGTGTGTCGGAGGGAGCGAGGAATGTATGTATACAGGGGCTAATAACAGCTGGTGGTGGATACTCTGATTACTGACAGTGGTATACTGATTCACATGATTAATGGTACAGTGATTCACATAACAGATTAAGTGATTCACATGACGAGTAGACTCTTGTCTGTATAACGGGACTTAAAATATACCTGGTGGTTGAGTTTTAAAATGGATCACACCAACTTCTGTGTAGCAATTGACGGAACATGATACACTGATTCACATGTCAGTGATACACTGATTCACATGCCAAAGTACCAGTCATAAAAGCTACTTATAATCCCTCAGGATCCTATATTAGGTGTTGGATATATCTGGATATTGCACACTTCATTGTGTAGCCTACCCCTGAAAATTGGAAATGGTAATTTCCCGTCCACCTTGTGAGTATTGTTTGTGTTCCAACCTCCTACAACAAACACATCTGACAACTCTCCATTGAACAATCCCACACCCTGGTCTCAATCACCTCAAATCCACTCTCCCACCCAGGGTATTAGCTCTGTTGATCCAAGCCAATGCACCCGAGCCCCTGGATTACCGACCTTCTCTAGGGGATCACACTCGCACCTTGCTTTAACAGGACAGAGAATTCTACAAGGTTAGGATGGTCCGATGATAGGTATATGTGATAAGTATAGCCTTTGTTTGACCACTTGATGGAGTGTTGACCAGCAGGATAGAGGTACATACTGGTCAGTGGGGAAGGGTAGTGATAGTGACACGCAGGTACAGGGTATCATGGCAAGGCGGTAATGGCTTTTAAGAGCCTGTATTGATATGTGCTTGTAATACTTGAAAGTACTGGACAGTGTGTAGCCTGGCGATGACAGGACAAGCGATATATATTTTGACCTGGAGAATACCGCTTCTTTGGATTAATCATTTACACTCACTCACTCACTCACTCACTCACTCACTCACTCACTCACTCACTCACTCACTCCACTCACTCACTCACTCACTCACTCACTCACTCACCCACCCACCCACCCACTCACCACTCACTCACTCACTCACTCACTCTGCTTATCACCTTGAAACATAAAACAGTGAATCTATTCTTAGTCAGCTTAACTGTGCTGGAATTCAATTCTTACAAATCAATGTAAGACATGCTGCCTACCAGACTTAATGAAGCTTGACCCTAAACCATTTTGTTAAAGTAATCTGTTGTGACTGGAGCCAATAAGGTATGGCTGTCAGGGGAACATCAGTAAACGGATCTTCTTCCTTTGTGTTGTCCTCAGTGTGATGTCAACATGGTCAATAGGCCAGTTACTATTGCAACACTGGCAGACTCTCAGTAACACTGACCGAACACAAGCTGATCCCTGCTACCCTGTCATATTGTATGTAGTGGCATCCCATTTGTAGACAGTGGGCGTAGTATGACATAACATCCTCTGATAATAGGGTTGCGGAGTCTTTTGCAGAACTGTGCTAACTGTGCTCCTAGTTGAACCTCTTAGTGGACTGGATGCCAAGTGTATGATTATGACCCTTGGTGATTTGGAGTGAGTGAGTTTAGTTTACACCGCGACTCAGCAATATTCCAGCTATATGGCGGAGGTCTGTAAGTAATTGAGTCTGGACCAGACAATCCAGTGATCAACAGCATGAGCATTGATCTGCGCGACTTGGGAATCAATGACATGTGTCAACCAAGTCGGCGAGCCTGATCACCTGATCCTGTTAGTCTGCTCTGACAACAAGCATGGGTTACTGAAGATCAATATTCTAACCCGGATCTTCACGGGTTGGTGATTTGGAAATGCACCGGATATTCACCAAGTGGTCGATATATACATCTTGTGTATCTTCAGGTCAGTGGTTCAATCCCTGGCTGTGTCCTGTGTAAAGATGCTGAATGGTTGTACTTGTTGTGACTCGGCCTAATGTTGGCTTAAAGGGATAAAACAAGGTCTTGAAGGCTGAGAGTCAAACTGTGGCTTTGGTATCTCAGCAGGCAAGTAGTGTGAAGTTCATGTACTATACAACCTGTGTGTTTGTCAGGACAAGCTAGTGGTGGTCCGATTAACTGGAAATAATCGAAGACAAAAATAATGACAAAACGACCAAGCAATCGATCATTTTTTCTCATAATCGAACACAAACGATTTTGGAACACTTGTTTGCAATAACAATATAAATTGCAAAAGGTTGATTTTGTCTCTACATTGCATAAGCACTACAAGCTCGTTCCAAGTCATGATTAAATTTATCTTAACAACTCCAGGAAATGTATGTTCCTAACACACTAGTTATCCTTTAAAGATGTGAAATTTGCAATTGCATTTTGTGCAATTTGTGAAAACCCGAGAGAACTACATGTTTTTTCTTTATTTTTGTGCATTAACAAACATAACCAGGAAAATTTGATAAAATGACGCTAACCAATTATTTTCGATGATTGATCGGGTTGTAATGAACCAATCATCAAATATGAGATTTACACCAATTCCCAACACTAGGACAAGCAGACGTACAGGCACACAGGCACACACACTCACACACTCCAATGCATGCACACATCCACACACACATTCACACATACGACATATCCTGAACAAAATGTTAAATCAATTTCACCTCTTCTGATCCACTTCAGTCCTTCCTCCTGAGCTGCCAAAACGGTTTACTCCCAAAAGTTAGACGTCCCAAAAGTCAGACAAATTAATCAGGTGTGACTGTGAATACAACCTTGTCTTACCCACTCATATAATGAACCTGCCCCATACACTAACAAGATGGTTTTCACATTTGTACAGAAATACTTTGATCAGAATGCTAATGTTGACTGGTTTACTCAATCACTGGGTTCTCAAATGTGTTTTCTAATGTTCACAATATGTTGTTAAGTTTCCATTAACTTAAAGGAGTTACTTCCTTCCTAGCATTGTTTTTCCAGCATAAACAAATAAAATATAGAAAGAAGTACAGGGTGTATGGTTAACATTCAATTATAACTGGCAAATAATAGGAAAACATTATCCACTCTACCAAATTCAACACTATCTGCACAAGATCAACCTTCATCCAAACGGCAAATGTATCACTTGCTAAATTCCTGAAACAATAGCCCACACTATCTTTAACTGCTCAAAAATATAATATACAAAGAACCCCATTTACCAATGCTTTAAAACAGTACCTCAACAATGCTAACTCTTCTGATCTCAACATTCTTACAAAGCCCAAATTAATTAAAACTATCACTACACATATCTTATTCATACAAAATTATATCAAACAATCTAGAAACAAAAACACAATAATACAATAATTCCACTTTTACCATTTTAAAATTGTTATAAATATGTATATATGTTCTTTTAACTTTAACTCATTTTTAACCTTTTATTATGTTCATCATTATTCACTTAATAATTATGTTTTTAAACATAGGTGGGTTGTAAAGCAACATATTAACAAAAAAATACAATCAAATTGTTTTGTTTCATGTCAAATAAAGTCATTGTCATTATCCTTAATCTCTTCTCTTTGTGTTTGGATTAGTATGTTTGGAGTAGTCCATTAATTAACGAAGGAAACAGTGTAGTGAACCTCAGTGCAACCAACCATAACCTTTGTTGTTTTAGCACGTCTAACTTTTGGGACGTCTAACTTGTGGGAGGTCACCTCAAAACGGCCATGACATAACTGAAGTACAGTAAACTATGTTTGCATTTGAGCCGGAAATAGCAATCCAACTGTGCACACGTTTCCTGGTGAACAAGTTCAAACATGCACAATAATATAATGGGATGAATTCTGGCCTTAGAGTCGCCAGTAAAATATAATACAGAATACTATTATTTAACCCAAAGAAATATATCCTAGCATTGTGTAATTTTATTTACAGTTTTATGTAAAATATATATAATCAACACTAAGGTTATAATGGACCTCATGAACGTGGTAAGCACATGGAATGGGGTAAAATACGAAGCCATTTAAATTCACACATTTTTACCGATGTTACTGTAAACTAGCAGTCAATGGAAAATGAGGTGGTAATCAGTCTGATTGTTGAATGTGGGGTAAAATAAGCAAGCCAGTTTGTTGCTACAATAAATATGATATTTAGAGAAGCAAAATATATTATGCATTTTCTGTCTGGCACTTTCGCTTCGATCCGCGTGAGTAGACACAATATATATATGACAGTGAATTCTTTGAATAATGTGGACCAAAGTTATAATTATTGGTAACTGCCAGTTGTCTGTGGTTCAGTGTTTGTCATGATTAGGACCCCATCGCTGGGGATTGACTTATGCATGAAACATACCATTTTGACCCTGATTTTAAGGGTCAAGTTTGGGGGTCGTCTTTATCCATGGGGGTCGCCTTATAGACGATCATATACGGTAACAAACAACCTTATAATAAACCAGTGGATATAAGAATCAGGCCACTTGTTTTAGATTTATGTATAACAAACTAGAAGTAGTGGTTTCATTGAGTTCATTATCACTGTTGTATATACTGCAACTGCAGGTGTTAACTTGACTTATCCAATATTCAGTTACTTACTCTCACAATAAGGATTGGCTGGAGCTGCTCTGTATGTCTTGTTATTAATGAATGGTAATTTCACCTCATCATGACTCAAGCATCGCCTGTGATCAGCCACTCATTCAGCTTAATACATACACAAATCCATATATTTTTATCCCCTCTAACAAAGCAAGGCGGTGATATAGGAAATCGAGTTCGCCAATCCGCGTCCGCACCACACTTTTGTCCAAGCATAATCTCCTAACCCTATTCGTGGAGGTCGGAACCAAACTTGGTACACATGTCAACCACGATCCCTAGATGTGGAAAGGACTCGCAGATATGAATATTTATTTTTGCTGTTTCCATGGAACGCGGACTTAGGCTGTATATGATGATGTCAGTCTTGTTGCCTTTCCATGACAACAAGTTAGGCTTCAACTGAATTTGGTGGTAGTGCTCTTTTCTGGAAGCAGATCTTAAAAACCTTTTTAATACCTCCTTCCACTAGCTGCTATATACACCCAAAAACATTTGACATAATCATAATTAGTAGCATACATTCATAAAGAGTAAATTTCTTTGGTTGTTAAGTGGGGATATTGATGACTTTGTCTTCTTGTTATATTGACTTCGGGAGCATTTGTTTTATGTGGAGCCAAATGTATTTACGGTGTGCTTTACACTCTGTAAACCAATGTAAAACTTTACTGTGTATTTAGATTTTGCAATCAAATGCTATGGAATTACTTGGTAATCAATCTATTATGACATTGCAAAATAGCGTGTATATACCCACTGTGCATTAAAGAGGTAGCTTAGTGGTTAAACGCTCGCTTCTTCTCGTAGTCAAGACCCAGGTTTGATTCCCCACATGGGGCACAGTCTTTGAAGCCCATTTCTGATGTCTTCCTCGCGAGTGATATTACTGGAATATTGCTAAAAGCTGTGTAAAACTAAACTCACTACCACCACTGTGCATTAAACTGTGTTTACTCACACACTCACGCCAGACAGATAACTAACAAAACGCTTGTACTCATGGGATTATTTTGGGGATATTTTTGTAGTTGAGGCACACAATTTCATATCCCCCAAACATAATCCTTTGCTTTTTTTCAATCATTACCTGTGATCCAGAACCTTGAAGCCCATTTTCTGATGTCTTCCTCGCAGTGATATTACTGGAATATTGCTAAAAAAAAGCGTGTGTAAAACTAAACTCACTCACTCACTGTGCATTAAACTGTGTTTACTCACACACTCACGCCAGACAGATAACTAACAAAAAACGTTTGTACTCATGATTATTTTGGGGATATTTTTTTGTAGTTGGAGGCCACAATTCCTTACATCCCCCAAAAACATAACCTTTGCTTCTCTTTTTTC